>NW_022631028.1:17563845-17672786 GCF_010015895.1 Lontra canadensis | reverse complement strand
CTTCTTCTTCTTCTTCTTCTTCTTCTTCTTCTTCTTCTTCTTCTTCTTTTTTTTTTTTTAAAGATTTTACTTATTTATTTGACAGGCAAAGATCACAAGTAGGCAGAGAGGCAGGCAGAGAGAGAGGTGGTGGAAGCAGGCTCCCTGCTGAGCAGAGAGCCCCATGTGGGGCTGGATTCTAGGACCGTGGGGTCGTGACCTGAGCCGAAGGCAGAGGCTTTAATCCACTAAGCCACCCAGATGCCCCTGGAGTGTGAATCTTCTTGGAATGAACATAATTTCTAGCTCAAGGAAACAAAGGAGCAATCTAGTACTGTAGCAAGAATATCAGGCATATTTTAGAAGACATAGAATTTCTGAAAGTCCAGTTATTAAAATTCAAGTTCAATGATGAGGAAATCTCAGGAAAGGAGTATTAGGTGAACATGACTTTACTCTGAGCCATAAAGGTAATGGCACAGACTTGTTAAATGGAACAGGATTGGTCCCAGGTGGGCCTGGATGTAGAGTTTAAGTGGCTTCATCCGTGAAAATTGTTTAAGTAGAAGAATCCAGAAACTGTACAGAGTACTGTGATCTCCAGAGGGAGGCAGCTGTTTCTGTATGACTCTCAGCTACATGTAGAATCATGACATATTTGTGGGGAAGAAAACATCATCAGATACTTTGTGAACAATGAAGCCAGAAAATCCGTCTCATTTTGACCTTGGTGGTAACCCACCCACTCATTACTCTGTGTCAACTACGTTACTCTACAGATCCTTCATATGAGCTCTCTCACAGCAAATGACCATTTAGATTCTCCAGCAAACATTTTGCAATTTGATTTTTTGTCATATCATCTTATTAACAATAATATTTTTAGGTAAATTTTTAAAATATGGCCATATATTTAAGCACCTGTAAAACTAGTTTATCCAAATTTATTCAGACAATTAACATGTAAAATTGTGTGAGTTTAAGATGTACAATATGATGATTTGATACATGTATATATTGCAAAAAGATTACTGCTGTAAGTTTAGTTAACACATCTTTGACCTCACATAATTACCATTTTGTTTGTTGTTAAGGTGAGAACATTAAAGCTCTACTCTCATAGCAATGTTCAATATGTGATACAGTATCGTAGACTATAGCCATCCTGCTCTACCTTAGAGTCCCAGAATTTATTCATTTTATAACTGAAAGTTTGTACCTTTTGATGAATATCTCTCCCTTTTCCCCATCCCTCAGCCCCTGGCAACCACCATTCTGTTTCTACGAGTTTGATGTTTTTGGATTCCACATTGAGGTGACATCATGGAGTATGTATCTTCCACTGTCTGATTCATTTCATTTAGCATAATGTCCTCAAGGTCCATCCATGCCGTCACAAATGGCAGGGTTTCCTTCTTTGTCATGGCTGAATAATATTTTATTGTAAATAAATGAAATATAGGTTGTTTCCATATCTTGGTTATTGTGAGTAATGCTAGAAATATCTGAGATTCTGATTTCATTTCCATTGGATTCCCAGAAGTGGAATTGCTGGATCATATGATAGTTCTATTTTTAATTTTTTGAGGAATCTCTACACTATTTTCCATGATGGCTTTACCTATTTATGTTCCCTCCAACAGTGGTTGAAGAGTTTCTTTTTCTCTCATCCCCTCCAGCACTTGTCATTTCTTATCTTCTTGATAATACCCATTCCAACAGGTGCGAGGTGGTATCTCATGATGATTTTGCTTTTTATTTCCCTGATGACTACTGATATTGAGCATCTTTTCATGTACCTGTTGGCCACTTGAATACCTTCTTCGGAAAAATGTCTCTTCAGTTACTCTACCTATTTTTAGTATTGGATTTTTTTTGCTGTTATATGAATTCCTTATATATTTTGGATAATAACCACTTATCAATAAATGCCTTAAAAATACTTTATCCTCTTTTGCAGGTTTCCTTTTCATTTTACTGCTGTCTCTGCTATGCAGAAGCTTTTTAGTTTGATGTAGTCTCACAGCTGATTTTTTTTCTTTTGTTGCTTATGCTTTTGATATCACATCTAAAAAATTATTGCTAAGATCAATATCATGGGGACTTTCCCCTATGTTTTCTTTTAGGAATTTTACAGGATTAAATCTTATATTAAAATCTTTATTTGAATTAATTTTTGTGAGTGGTGTATTGTAGGGGTCCAATTTCATTCTTCTGCATTTCATTACCCAGATTTCCTAATACCATTTATTGGAGAAACTTAACTTTCCCCCATTGAGTGTTCTTGACTCCCTTTTCAAATATTACTTGACTGTATATTTGAGGATTTTTCCTGGGCTTTTCATTCTTCCATGGGTCTATATGTCTATTTTTATGCCAGTGCCATACTGTTTTGATTACTATAGCTTTGTAATGTAGATTGAAATCAGGAAGAGTGATGCTTCCAGCTTTGCACACTTCTCAGGAATGTTCTTGTCATCAGCGATATTTTGTGGCTTCAAATGAATTTTAGAATATTTGTTCTATTTCTCTGAAAAGTGCCATCAGAATTTTGATAGGGATTACATTGACTTTGGGTAATGTGGACATTTTAACAATATTAACTTCCAACCCATGAACATAGGATATCTTTCCATTTACTTGTGTCTTCAATTTCTTTTATCAATGCCTTATAGTCTTCAGTGTAAGTATCTTTCACCTGCCTGGTTAAATTTATTCTTAATTATGTTTTTGTTTTTAGTGCTATGGTAAATGGGATCATTTTCTTTATTTCTTTTTCATACAGTCAGTTGTTAGTTATAGAAATCCAACTGGTTTATGGATGCTAATTTTGTATCCTACAACTTCTGAATTCATTGATTAGTCCCAACAGGGCTTTTTTGTTGCTTGTTCTTTTCAGTAGAGCTTTTAGGATTTTTCGTTGACAAGACCATGCTATCAATAGAGACAGTTTTACTTCTTCCTTTCTGATTGGGATGGCTTTACTTCTTTTTCTTGCTTAATGACCTGGATAGGACTTCCAATATTGTGTTGAATAGTAATAGGGAGAGTGGGCACCCTTGTCTTCTTCATGATCTTGGAGGAAAAGCTTTGAGCTTTTCAACATTGAAGATAGCATTAACTGTCAATATGACATATTGTCAAATGACCTTTATTAGACTGAGGTATGTTCTTTCTACACCCAATTTACTGAGAGTTTTTTTCTTTTTTTATGAGGGAAAGGTGCTATATTTTGTCAAATGTTTTTTCCTGCATCTATTGAGATGATCTCATGATTTTTGTCTTTCATTCTATTGATGTGGTACATCATATTTATTGATTTGCATATGTTCAACCATCATTGCATCCCAAGGATGAATCCTACCTGATCATGGTAAATGATTCTTTTAATGTGATACTGAATTTGGTTGCTAGTATCTTGCTGAGAATATTTGCATCTATATTTATCAAGGATACTGGCCTGTAGTTTTCTTTGCTTGTGCTATCCTTAACTGGCTTTGGTGTCTGGCTAATTCTGGACCCATAAAATAAGTTCAGGAGTGTTTCCACCATTCAGAAGAGTTTGAGGAGGATTGGGGTCAACTCTTCTTTAAATGTCTGGTAGAATTTACCATGAAACTATCTGGTCAAGGGTTTTTCTTTGTTGAGAGGTTTTTGACTACTGACCCAATCCCATGTTAATTGCCTGTTCATATTTTGTACTTTTTCCTGATTCAGACTTGGTAGGTTGTATGTTTCTGGAAATGTTTCAATTTCTTCTAGATTTTTCAATTTGTTGGCATATAATTATTTGTAGTATTCTCTTACAATCCTTTGTATTTCTGTTGTAGGTGTTACAAGGTCTCCTCTTTCATTTCTTTACTTGAATCCTTTCTCTTTTATTCTTAGTGGGTTTAGGTAAATGTTAGTTAATTTTGCTTATATTTTCAAAAAGCCAACCAATTTTGTTGATCTTTCCTACTGCTTTTCTAGTCTCTATTTAAATGATTTGTATTCTAATCTTTATGCCACCCACCTGCTAAATTCCAGCTTAGTTTTTTCTTGTTAATGTTCCTTGAGGTATAAAGTTATGTTGCTTAGAGATCTTACTTTTTATTTAAATGTATGCATTTATCACTTTATACTTCTCTTAGCACTCCTTCTGCTTCATGTCATGTTTTGGTATGTACACTTTCTATTTTCACTTGCTTCAAGATTTTTTTTTAATGTCCATTTTGATTTCATATTTGCACATCAGTTTTCATGAGTTTGTTGTTTGATTTCCACTTATTTGTGAACTTCCTAACTTTCCTCCTGTTATTGATACCTAGTTTCATACCATTGTAGCTGGAAAAGATACTTGCTGATTTCATTCTTTTTAAAAATTTATTAAACTTGTTTTGAGGCCTAACACGTCATCTATCCTAAAGAATGTTCCATGCATGCTTGAGAACAATGTGTATTCTGCTTGTTGTTGAATAAAAATATTCTGTATACATCTGTTAAATCCATGTGATGTAAAGAGTATTTCAAGACCTATGTTTCTTACTGGTTTTCTGTCTGAGTGATCTAACCATTGATGAAAGCAGGGTTTTGAAGTCCCCTACTGTTATTGTATTGTTGTCTCTTACTCCTTTAAGTATTTTCTTTATTTATTTAGGTGCTGTGATATTGGGTGGATATATATTTATAATATTTACATATACTCTTAATAAATTGACACCTTTTTTATTATAAATTGAGGTTCTTTGTTTTGTGATACATTTTTTATAAAGATTTTATTCATTTATTTGAGAGAGAAAACACATGAGAAGAGGGAGGGGCAGAGGGAGAGAAAGAGAAGCAGACTCTCCCCTCCCCCATCCTCATGGGGCTCCATCCCAGGACCCTGAGATCATGACTGGAGTGGAAGGTAGATGGTTAACTGATGGAACCACCTAGATGACCCTTTTGATAGTATTTTTTTTTTTAAGATTTATTTATTTGACAGACAGAGATCACAAGTAGGCAGAGAGGCAGGCAGAGAGAGAGGAGGAAGCAGGCTCCCCGCTGAGCAAAGAGCCTGATGTGGGGCTCAATCCCAGAACCCTGGGATCATGACCTGAGGCAAAGGCAGAGGCTTTAACCCACTGAGCCACCCAGGTGCCCCCTTTTTGATAGTTTTTTACTTAAAGTCTATTTTGACTGATATATCTCCCTCTGATTTCCAATTGCATGGAATATCTTCTTCCACCATATCACTTATGTGTGCCTGTGTGTGTCCTTGAAGCTGAAGTGAGTCTCTTGTAGACAACACACAGTTGGGCTAGGGTTTTTTTTTTTTTTTTTTTGTCCATTCAATCACTTCATGTTTTTTGATTGGAGAATTTAATTCATTAACATTCAAAGTAATTATTGCTGGTAAGGACTTAACTAGTGCCATCTTGTCAATTGTTTCTGGCTCTTTTGTATTTCCTTTGATCCTTTCTTCTTCTCTAACTGTCCTCCTCTGTGAATTGATGATTTTCCATAATAGTATATTTTGATTCTTTTTTTATATCTTGTGTGTGTCTACTATAGGCTTTTGTTTTGTGGTTATCCTGAAGTTTACTTTAAGTAGCTTATTGATAGAAGTCTATTTTAAGATAGTAACAACTTACTTTGTATATAAAATGTACTCTTACTCCCACCCATTATTTTCTGTTTTTGATGTTACAACTTTATCTTTTTATATTTTGTATCCATTAACAAATCAGTTTTGCTATAGTTAATGCTCATAATTTTGTCCTTCAACATTTATACTATAGTTGAGTGGTTAACACACCACCATATTATAGTATTAGGGAAATCTAAATCTCATTATATACTTACCTTTACCAGTGTGTTATACATTTTCATATAGTTTTATGCTTCTAATTAATGACCTTTTGTTTTAGCTTGAAGAACTCCCTTCAGCATATTTGGTGCTAATGACTTCCTCAGCTTTTGTTTGTCCAGGAAAGTATTTCACCTTCATTTTTGAAGAACAACTTTGCTGGGAAAAATATTTTTGCTTGGTAATTTTCTCTTTTTCTCAGCACTTTGGATATACACCATCCCATTTTCTCCTGGGACTTGCAAGGTTTCTGCTGAGAAATCTGCTGATAGCATTATATTAGTTCCCTTGTACGAGATGTTTTTTTCTCTTGCTGCTTTCAAAATTATCTCTCTGTTGTTGACTTTAGACAATTTTACCATAATGTATCTTGGAGAAGATCACTTTGGGTTGAAATTATAACATGACCTACTGCTTCATAAACTTGGATGTTCAAATCTCTGAACCTGTTTGGGAAGTTCTCAGTCATCATTTCTTTAAATAAGCTTTTTTAATTCCCCAATTCCCCTAGATTCTCCTTCCAGGACTCAAATGATGCATAGCTCATTTCTTTTCATGATGGTCCATAAGTACATAGGTTTTTTTTTCTTTCTTTTTCATTCACCTTTCTTTTTTGCTCCTCTGACTTGGTAATTTCAAATGACATGTCTTTAAGGCAACTGATACCTTCTTTTGCTTAAAGTCTGCTATTGTAGCTTTTTTATTTCTTCAGTTCAATAATTGTATTCCCCATCTCCAAAACTTCTTTTTGGTTACTTCTCATTTCTTCTTATATTTTTTTCCAATGTTTTTCATTACTTTGCTTATCTATGTTCTTTTGTACCTCTCTGAGCATCTTTAGAAGAATTATTTAGAATTTTTTATTGGGCAATTCATGTATCTCCATTTCTTTAGGATTAGTTATTAGAAGTTTACTGTGTTCCTTTTATAGGTTCATGTTTCCCTGTCTTTGTGATCCCTATAGCTTTGTGTGTGACATTTGAACATTTGAAAAAGTATTCAGTTTTTATAGACTTTATAGGCTGACCTCAGTAAGGAAACACCTTCATCTGTAAATGAAGACATGCTGGATCATGCTGTGACTCTGGTTCTGGTGGTGCAGAGTGCCATGTGCAGGGGTGTGTGGTGGCTCTGGGTCTGGGGCTATAATGTCTCACTGACTCAGACTGTTAGCTTCCACATCATCAACCATCAACAACTTGGGGTCCCTGACAAGCACTACAGGAGCTCCATAGTGACTTCAGAGACTGTTGAGGTTCTCAGTGTCACCTCTACGACCAGTGTCTAGGGATCAGGACAGGCAGCAATGTTGGCCAGAGCTGATGGTATGCACACAATCAGCTGTGGAGGAGGTGCCTGTATAGTGGACAGGGGCCAGTTTTGGATACATGTGTAGAGTTAGGTACCAGGGCCAGCAGCAAGGACCTGGACCTACTGTGGGTGCCAGTTATCAGCTTTAGGGATCCTGGTTGTTGGTATGTACTTCTAGGACTGCAGGATCTCTCCATGGGTGCAGGCCAGTGGATGCAGGTGATGGGTATTAGTATGGGGATGTTCTGGTGCACAACAGGAGAGGCTATCAGCAGGTGAGCCCTGTGGTGCAGACTGATTTTAGGAGACAGGTCCAGATCCAATGCCATTTGCCACGTTGGGGCCCTAGCTATCAGTGTGTACTGCTGTGCCTGCAGGATGACCCTACTAGTGTGTGCTCAACACTGGAGGCTAGTGATTGGTTTGCCCTGACAGTGAGCAGGTGCGCAGATGGGAAGACCTAGCTCAAAGATAAGCAGCTATGGGGTCCTTGCCTGTCTGCTTGCACTTCTGTGGCTGCAGGATTTTGCACCAGTATGCACAGGGGAGTATGGTGATGAGAGAATGGTGATGAGAGTCAGGCCACTTGTGTGCAAGTACATAGCTGGAGGAGCTAGGCCCAAGAGTACACAGAGCAGTGGGGATCATTTGGGAGAGTCTAGGCTGATGTTTTGTACTTACTTAGCTACAGAAGTCTGGGCTGGCTGCCTGTGCAGATTCTAGGCTCTGATGGAAGCAAGGGTGAGGATGGTGTGAGGAAAGATACAGATATCTGGCATCTTGAAAGGCCAATAACTGTGGGGTAAAAAACTTTGGTAAAATCCACAGAAGGTCCATAGAGGCTGTGCTGGCCATTGGTTTTTGTTTTTGTTTTTGTTTTTGTTTTGTTTTCAGTGGTAAAAGTGCTTATCAGTAGGAACCATGGTTGCTCCTAATGCATATCTGATATTGGTAACCCCTATTCTTCCATCCTTATTCCTAACTATCTTTATACAATTCATCTTTGCCAGTCTCTGGATGACATGAAGCTGAAGCAGTCCCATTAATTTCCTTCTAGATGAATTTTAGAATGTGACTCTACATTTTTGAGCACATGTGAAGCAAACTAACTCTTGTCATGTGCTCTCTCAGTTGTGGGTTATGTGTCTTTGTATGTGTCCATCTAGGCATCACCCCTGACCACATCAGGGTCTAACACAGTGCCAAGCAGGCAAGTCCCAACTAATGACTACTAAACAAGTACATGAATTTATAGAGACAATCCAGGTACATTTTTCCAGCTAGGGGTAAGCTAAACTGTGCGATCAGCATAGGGCATATTCTGTGACTCATGGACTAGTGGGATTTGCTAGACAGAGTGGGATTTTCTGGTGACAATTTCTAATCTCTGATTCCCCCCAATCTAGCACCTCTATTTTAAATCTTTGTTGCTGTTTTGAAGCTTTAGCACTAAAACTGAATGTCATATTATAAAATAAGAAAGCCGGAAGGGCTCTTTTGGTTTTCATTTTTTAAATTTTGTGCCTTGTTTGAAGGTCTAGGAAATAACCCCCGGATGCCAGCCCAGGTCTTCTCAATTGATCCATAAGCTTCAGTCTCTCTGCTTTTCTGGCCTGCAGCTCTTTCAGTCCCAAGATACTGGCATATCCATCCCTTTCTAATTTTCCAGGTCATTAGACACCAGCCATCAGAGAATCACCAGGTATCCAAAGGGACTTCAGGAGATCTACACATCACCTATTCCTGATGACAGATCATCAGTCTCCTCTTAACTGAGGTTCTAAAGCCACAGTAAAGTGAAGGGCTAAACACAAAACACCTATTTTAGTCCAAAAGCTGGCTTTTATTAGCTGGATATTTTATTAAGGTCTATAGTTTGAGATTATTCCAGTGTTTATGTACAATTGTTATTTATCCCTGTGAGTGAAAATGTGATTACTACCCAGGGTTTAACTCTATCCCAGACACTTTGAGTCCCAAGCCATTTATTAAATAGCTATTTTATGCTTGAAACTCTTTGTTCTCTTTTTATTTTGAGGTTAAAACTCATAATTTGCAAGTTAAGAATGAAATACAGGTTCATGAGGTACGATCAACACAAAAACCTAGTAAACTGTGGATTATGACGTTTTGATTTTTAAAGTAAAAAAATTTACTTCTTTATTAGGGAAAAGCTGAGATTAAAAAAAAAATGTGATTTAAGTGAGTCTTAAAAAGATGGATGATTTTATCTAAATAAAGCAGTGTTTTGAGCATCAACACTACCAGCCCATTATTATCTGTCATGAGGCTGCAGAAGAAAGAATTGTGCCAGAGGTCTGATGTCACAATCTTAACTCCAGTCCCTAGCCACTGAGCCTGGAGAAGGGTGACCACAGAAGTTTGGGGCCACAAAAGTTTGGTGCAGGATTAGAATCTAGTTTCAAACTGAGGGTTTTGGAGGGAGGGAGTGGAGTATTGGGTGAGCCTGGTGGTGGGTATTAAGGAGGGCATGTATTGCATGGAGCACTAGGTGTGGTACATAAACAATGAATCTTTGAACACTGGGGGGAAAAAAATAAAATTACAAAAAAAAAAAAAAAGAAACTAGTTCTTCATTATTCAACATGTGGTTGTGGGCAAATTATGTAGACCTCAGCTTTAGTTTCTCATATATAAATGACAAGCATCTATATATTTCTCTTTGGGTGTTCCTGTTTTATTTAGCAATGATACTTGTAAAGGACTTAGCATATCATCTAACACTTGGTTGTTTAGAAATAATGTTACTGCTTTAAAACATGTATTAATACATGTTATTTTTTTGAGAGACTATCAGACATTCCTGGCCACTTAAAAATCCTCTCATCTTTTTACCTGTTTTTCTTCAACTTGTTTATTTAACAACTCTCACAGTATGAGAGCTGTGATACATTCTGGAGAGGTAGAGTTCACTTTAAAATTCCTAGCATGTTTCTATATTATTGTTGTCTTGAATGGATGACTTAAGATGACCTGAGGAGATAAAGGGACTGTGGTACAATTGTAAGTCACACTGGTCTTAGGAATCAGATGTATTGGATTTAAATCCTAGCTTCGCTTTGACTAGCTGATTTGTCTTGAATAAACCACCTTACAGAGCCTTAGCTCCCTTAACCACAAAATAGGAATGAACAAAGGAACTTGACTATCCATGAAAAGAGCAATGGAATATTAAATATAGTTAATTTGTGAGAGAGAATATTACTCATCAGTTAAAAGTAAGGAACTAACTAACTGAATAACTAAACATACATACACACCTATGAATGTGTATCTACATATACATATACATACATATTCTTATATATTTGTTTATAGTATGGAGTATATAGCATACTTATATATATTATATACATGGCTTATGAGTATATATCAAAACAATATTGAATGAAATACTCAAGATACAAACTAGTGCATATGGTTTGATGCAATCTGTATAAAACATTCATGAAAAACAACACTATTTATGATGGAAAAAACACTATATAGATGTTTTACAGTTATTACAATGTGAATATATTGAAAGTATCCGGGCATATTTTAATTTTTGAAAAGTTTTAAGTTTTAAGTTTATGAAAATTATTGCTTCTAAAGAGAGTGCTGAAAAGGGAGCAAGCAGGTTGTTAAAAATAATTTAGCTTTATGTCAAAAAATTTTTTTTTAAATGCAAGAAATAATGTAAAATGCTACAGGATAACAATTCTGAGTGTGGGATTATACATGCTTTCTTTAGTATTCTTCTTGCACTCTCAATTATAAAATTTGTAAAAAAAAATAGTATTTTTTAATTGAGGATAAGTTGGAAGAATTTTTTTTTTTAAGATTTTGTTTACTTATTTGAGAGAAAGAGAGAGTGTGGGTGGGGGGAAGAGCAGAGAGGGAAGGAAAGGGAGAGAGAATCTCTTCAGCAGGCTCCCTGCTCGATGTGGGGCTCATGGGACTTGATCTCACCATCCTGAGATCATGACCTGAGCCCAAACCAAGAGTCAGATGCTCAACTGACTGAGGCACTCAGGCACCCCTAAACTGGGAGAATTCATAAAAGATGGCCAATAAGTCATACTATCCAAGAGTTCCTTTGTTCAAAACTGAAGAAAGTCATAGCCCCGTCTCTGGTCTTATGGGAAGGCCTACTGAAGAGAGAAGACTGTAACCAATTATTAGGAATCAGATTTAGATTATTCTCCCCTCATCATAAATGCTTGTTATGTTATTCATTTGTCAATTGTATGCCAAATCTCTCTCTATAAAAATAAAAGATTTCTTCCTCTCCTCCTCTATCCTCTTAAAATAGAAAATATGTTCATATACAACTGAACTAAGAATAAAATACCACATCATTTGGATGTACCACAATGTCATCTCATCCAGAGCACTTCAGATAACTTGACTTAATAAGAAAACAAAAGCAAAATTTAAAAATGCTTACAGCTGGGGTGCCTGGGTGGCTCAGTGGGTTAAAGCCTCTGCCTTCAGCTCAAGTCAAGATCCCAGTGTCCTGGGATTGAGCCCTGCATCAGGCTCTCTGCTCCACGGGGAGCCTGCTTCCTCCTCTCTCTCTCTCTGCCTGCCTCTCTGCCTGCTTGTGATCTCTGTCTGTCAAATAAAAAAATAAAATCTTTAAAAAAAAAACACACACACACACAAACTTATTTAAAAAAAAAATGCTTACAGCTATTCACCACATACTTCAAAAAGTAAATCTAAGCCGAACATCTCAATGATTTCTAAACTACCTCCATGATTTGGCCATGTCCACGCATCACTAATAGTGTCATTTACTAGTTATCCCCCCTCGACTTGATACCATTTTTACTAGCCTAAGTGATAATATATTTCTCTTCCACAAATAGAAAACCCTACCTTGAACAGAAGGCAAAAGTTAAATAAACTAAATAATGTGATTAAATTATGGTTGGATGCTATTTCCTGCATATGGCTCTGAGCATGAGATCTCTTGCTTCTTTCAAAAAGCATGAAATTATTAAATACTGCCAGAATGACTCTTTTTGGTATAATTAGAAGAGAATTCAAAGTAATTTAGCACTATATCCACATATTATCTAAACTATTATTCATGCTTCCAAGGCAAATCCCACATTTGGGGATCACTGCTAACACACCAGAGCGTTTGCTATTCTATATCATTCCAACTTTTAAAAATTTTTCCTATGCAGTTCTTGCAACCTAGAATAGTCACTGCAGTCTTTTCCACTTAAAGAGAAAGAGGGGCTAATGTCTCTGCAGTCGGAGAAACTCTTTCAAATTGGAAAAGTGAACAAAATCCATCAATACAATTCACACAGAAAGATATTCAACTGATGTCTAAAATATAGAAAAAGATGCTCAAATTCATTTACAGCAAATGCAAATTAAAACTACACTGAGTGGGGTGCCTGGGTGGCTCAGTTGGTTAAGTGACTGCCTTCGGCTCAGGTCATGATCCTGGAGTCCCAAAATCGAGTCTCGCATTGGGCTCCCCACTCTGCAGGGAGACTGCTTCTCCCTCTGGCCCTCCCCCGTCTCATGCTCTCTCTCTCAAATAAATAAATAAATAAATAAATAAAATCTTAAAAAAAAAACAAAACACTACACTGAGGGGCACCTCGGTGGCTAAGTTGGTTAAGCATCTGACTCAAACTCAGCTCAGTTCTTGATCTCTGGGTCATGAGCTCAGCCCTATGATGGGTTCCCTGCTGCACATGGAGCCTACTTAAAAAACGAAAAAAAAAAAACAAAGAAAACTACACCCGAGATACTATTTCATATCTATCAAATACACAAAAATTTACAACTCCTCTGATTACATGTAATTTTTTTTCCAATGTCTATAGACACTTACACTGTATTTTTCATTAGTCTCTTATGTGCCTTGAGAGCATCACAAATCCTAATTCAAGAAATAATTTCTGCTGCTTCTCTGCCTGTGGCCTGGATGTGCTCAAATACTAGTGTGCAGGAGAATCACTGGAGGAACTGGGGAAATTACTAAGTTGGACCACACTGTGCTCCACAGAACGAAGCACTGAATTCTTTCTTAGCTCTTCAGGAGATTCTGATACGTCACATTTGAGAATCACTGCCGCAGGCCCTTAAAATTTTCTGTGAAAGAAACAACCTGAAACAAAAAAAAAAAAAAAAAAAGATATAGGACTAAAGAGAGGTTAACTAATTAATTACCCTTGGTCATAATTAGCAAGAGGCTGCCCCAGGGCTGAAATTCAGCCCCACACTTTCTTAAGACTCCTTCTACTCCATTATAATGTAAAAAGACTCTCTCGAGGCTATTAAGCAAGCCACTCACAGCAATTTTATCTAATATTTGCATCAGTTCTAGGATAGCCTAGTTCAGGAATCAGCAACCTAGAGCACAAGGGTCAAATCTGGCCTGTCATTTCTCTTTATAAATAAAGTTTTATTGGTACACACACACACACACACACACACACACACAAGGAAACAACCTGAAACCAAAACATCTGAAATTAGGACTACCTATTTTTGAGATGATTTATATGAGATTCTTAATTGAATGTATTCCATTTTTTTCCTCTCTAACTCCAAAACATTGTGTCTGCCAATCTTACGAGCTGCTATCTAGTACGCAGTTTCTGAACTCTGCTGGAAGACAGCTGCCTGAGACTCTCCCAGTTGAATTTCATGTATGGCATATTTTATACAATGATTTGGACTACCTCTAGCTACACTTGTGGTGAGCACAGCATATTATATAAACATGTAGAATCTCTATGTTGTGCCCTTGAAACTAGTATTAACATTGTGTGTCAACTATATATATATATTCCATATATTATATTATAAATATAGATATAATATATATTCCATATATTATATATTCCACATAATATATATATTCCAATATATTCCATATATTTTTACTCCATACAGTGTATATATGTGTGTATATAAATATTTCAGACTATCTCAAACATATACTCTATTTTTGGTGAAAATCTTTCCCAAATTTTTAAGTAATATCTTGGATAGAAACAAAATGTGTTTATATAGTTGTATATATAAATATGCATACACATACAAAGACATTTACATTTCTCTATGACCTAAGAGATTATATTTTGGGTAACAGATATACTATCTTATGCACCTTTACATCAACCAAAATACCTAGCAAATTGTCTTCTACATAGACAGACATATATACACACACACACGTATGTATATATATAATGAATGTATAAGTACATGCATATAAACACATAAATACATATGAATATGTGTGCATATATATTTATATTTGAATAAATGATTCCTGAATCTTTTTTTCTGACACCTCAGAGATTTCTATTTAGATTCAAACTCAATATTTCTCAAGGTATGATCACAAAAATACATTTAAGCCTTAGATGCTTTATAAAAATTCAAAGCCCAGTACCTCATCCCAGTTCTACTAAATGAGAATTTCTGTCTGGAGCCTGGAAATGCATAATTCTATCATATTTTCCCTACTAGGGATAAATTCCAGAAAAGTAGATTTTTTTTCCCCATCTTATTTCTGCTTTTTCTTCAATGTCTAAACATGCTTGGCACAGGGTGAGCACTTGAAAAGTATTTGTCGAATGAATGAGAGAATGAAAGGAACTGTCAACATCATAAGGAGACTCGAATATGCATTACCATTTTTAAACCACAGCTCAATACTATTGATTAGTTCATCCGGAATGGAAAACACTGCCATAGAGATAAGCAAGGTTTATGCACCAGGGATGTGTGAAACTCATCCCATTACAGAAGTCTTAAAGGCTACTCTGCTTATCCAGCTGTGGTATCACTAGAACTCTCTGCTATTCTGAAACTGTTTCCCTCTGCTTCTCTGGTGTGAAATGTAACAATTATTTTTGTTCCATTCCCATTCCCAATTTGTTGCTCTTTGACAAGCCTGATACTGACTCATCACTTATAGAGAAGTGGTTCTCAAATGGGGGAGATTTTGCCCACCAAAGAACATTTGGCCATGCCTGAACTTATGTTTCATTGTCAAGACAGATGTGTGTCTGCATGTGTGTGTGTGTGTGTGTGTGTGTGTGCATGCACGCATGTGACTGGCATTTAGTGTGTAGAGGCCCAGGATGCTGCAGTGCACAGGATGGCCCCCTCCCCCACCTCCTACTAATGAAATGTCACATACAAAACGTCCATATGTCCATATGTACAATGTGCCTGTTGAGAAAATACTATAAAACAATAGCTTTACACTCGGTATTCTGTCTTCAGATAGGACCAAGTTTATTTGAAACTATTTCTTTGCTATCACAGCTTAAACGTATTCAGTCTTCTTTACTTTTAGAACAACTGTCACCATCAAGCCACTCTCATATTTCACCTCAACTATTACTGGTGCATTTTTCATCCATAGCCATAACAGCACATGTCCCTGCATAGTTAAAAACAAAACTTCATGCCAATTGTTGCCCTTAGGATAAAGTTCAAACTTTTAACCATGATTTGTTAACATCTTTTTTTGATTTGTCTAATACCTACATTCCCAACTTAAAACAGAACCATTCTTTTTATGTTCACCATCTTCTGTCCACAATGTCCTTTGGAAATTAACAGAACATGCCAAACCTTTTCCTGATCCAAAGCATTTATGTGTGTCCTAGTAAAAACCATCCATCCCTACTTTTGCATAACTAATTTATAGTCAACCATCCAGTGTCAGCTTAATGCTTCCCAAAGGGGTTTTCTCTAACTACTCAATTTAAAGTGACCACCGCTAGTTGTTAGTTATCACAGATTGGTTTTGTATTTAATTACTGAAGTCACTGCTGCCACCCTTACTCCAATACAAGCTTCATGAGGAAGGATACCGCATACATCTTCCTTTCCATTGTGTCTCCCATGTTTAGTCCTGTGCTTGGCACATTGTAATAATAATTATTTAATGAAGGAATGACCTATAGAATCAATACATATACCCAACCAAAATGGGAATGTTATAGGAAATCATGCTGTTCAGACAAAAAAATATGAAAAATTAAAATACAGACCATTCATTGGGAACAAGACTAAAGGAGACCCACTCTCAGAGAAGCAAAATTAGCCCCTCCTCCTAAAGTGATTCCACTTTGGAAATCTAGATCAGTGTTTACCAGTACAAAGGCTCCCAATTACAACTCAAAACAAACCAAATCATTGGAAGTACTCTCATTTTTAATTAAACATCATTTCTACACCTGGATCCATTGCACTCCTTGTTTAGTTTGTTAATTATGTTGTGTGAAGAGTAAAGCAAGGCACTCAAACTGAATGGTTTATTGACTCAAACAATGTAAATTTTGTGTTTTTGAGGACACTTCGGGCATGCTTGAGACAAAAGAGATAATTGGTTTGCCCCAGGCATTTTAGCTTCATTTGTTCTCTACTTTCATATATATGTATATATGTATATACATATGAACACAAAAGAAATAATTTTGTTTCATTTCTATTGACAGGTCTACAGAGTAAGCTAAATTATGTTATTTGTTCCTTGGAAAGAAACAGTGTTCACACCACTGAAAAAAGTCTGTTCATGCAGTTTATGCAAAATACAACTTCAAGCTAGCACAGGAAAAAAGTGTATGCCAGTGTGCTTAATGGTAATAAAGAGTGATACAGATTCAAAACTGTGAATGGAAGCTCAAGAATAGAGATCAAATAATACATTGGCTTCAAATTATGGACACTTAATATATAGTCATTTAAAAATGAATTCACTTTTTTCCTTTTTCTGGAGAAAGGGAAATTTTTGGTGCATGAAATTATGCACACTTTTTTTAGGGGAAGAATACTAGTTCAATTTCCTGTAGCTTATTTCTTATTTAATTCTACTGATTCTATCAAAACTTAAAGAAATCAAGTTCTACCCATTTCCAAGGACATGAATTCAGCAACTACTGGGAAGCAGTTTAACTGATTCACAAACATTTAATCTTTCCTTCTTGTAAAGCTCTGATTAAAGCTAATTCTCTATCTTCCCTTCCTTTTCTCTGTTTCTTTCTCTCTGAGGGGAGAATTTTGATTGGTACAAAGTGATTTAAATAATCTTTAGGGATTCCTAGATTGTGGATTGAAAATGTGTTTCTATTATATGTCTTACCAATTTCTTTAATGAATGACAAAATTGTAAGTGAATCTTTCCTTTATAAAGAGGATGATGGGTTCTCCCTGGTTTGAAGAATAGTTCTTCACATACACAAGTACAACTGAAAAAAAAATTATAAATGTCCTTACTATTAAGAACTTTTCTATATCCAACAAAACTGGGGGAGAGGGTTTTGTATACCATGAACATTTAACAAATGAATGCTTTTCCTCCCCTAAAAAAAAATCTGATAACTTTATTTAGATTGAATATCCCATGATGAAGCACATCACTAGTGATATTATAGTGGCTGTGTTACATTCAGAGATCTGTATTTTTCTGCTAGATTAATGGTTAAATATTTCTTATATTCAAAGTTATTTTATGGGGACTTAGTTTTTTCCACTTGATTGAACTTTTTTAAATAACTTCAGCTGATTTGAGGATGAAATACACAATTCTCTATACTACTTTTATGACCAATATGGAGCAAAGATCTTTTTCTACAAGTAAAAAAGAAAAAAATGAGAATACTTCTTTAACAAATATTCATAATTATACAGAGGACATCACCAGCATCAGTGAACTTGAATGAAATCATTCTGTTATTTTCTCTAACAGATATCTCCTTTGCCACTGTTCTTGACAAAGTTCAGTAATGCTCTGAAATACCTACCCTTCAGACAGTTGTATTAAAACAAAACAAAATAAAAAATTTCCAGTAAGGGAAATACATAAGAGTAAAAACAGTATTTAAAATTCAGTATTTAAAATTCATAGTGAATGAACAGAGTACCCAAAGATTTTCAGGCAATGGGGTGATGTAATATAAGTTTGCTTAAAATACCGTAAAAGTGCCAGTTAATGCTCAGAATATGTTCCCAGTGGCATTATTTCCCAGTTGGTTCCACTTCACAATTTAAACATGATTTTCTATTTAATCCATTTTAGCATACCTATGGTTTTTCTTTTTTTCTTTGCCCAGTATAACACAGTAGTTCCATCCAAATGTAGCTGCTATTCACTAGAATTTACATTTTTATTGCTTCACATTTAAAATGGCAGTTATTCTTTCAATAGTTTTGAATATCTGTGAGCCTAATTTGCTACTCTACTAACAAGGGGAGGGTATATTTCTTTTTTTGTTTGTTTGCAATTTTTGTCAGTCTTGGTATCTGCATCCATGTCTAAAAATCATGCTGCATATAATATTTTACAAATATTTTATATTTTATAATATTTTATAAAATTCTATAAACTTTAGTCAGTATATGGGGAATATTTTTCATTTCCTCAAATGCTCTTCTCAACATTGTAAGACCATTTAAAACAATGTCACAGAATGGCCAACATATAAAATCCCATACTTCTCTTAATTGTTGAGTGTTTAATGGTCATTTATTTAAAAAAGTAGAGTGATAAAAGTCCTTTAGGGTGGCTCAGTTGGTTGAGCAATCAACTCTTGATTTTGGCTGAGGTCATGATCTCAGGGTTCTGGGATAGATCCCCATGTTGGGCTCAAAATTCAGTGGAGAGCCTGGTTGAGGATTCTTTCCCTGGTCATCTGCCCCTGCCCTCACTTGCTCTCTCTTTCTCTCTCTCTCTCTCAAATAAATAATTAAATCTTTTAAAAAATACCTTAAAATTTTCCAGTTTTATCAGCAAAACATGTTGCCTTGTTTTATATATCTATATCTATATATCTATATATATAGATAGATAGATAGATATCTTTTGAGAAGGTTAAGTATGGCCATCATTAATTAAAGAAATGGGGCAGTGTATTTTAGAGAATACATTGTCTTTTGTTCTTACATTAACTCCATATAGTAGATATGACAGTTAACATTTGATAGAAGGTACTAAGTTTAGTGGACATTGAGTCCTTTTCTCTGTGACACAAAGTTAATAAGTAATGGAGTCCATTCCATTACCCAGACATCCAGGCTCCACTTTTATAATGAGGTGATGATTGTTTTCTCATAAATTTATTAGGACAATTTACATATTAAGTAGTTTAACTCACTGTCTATAATAATACTAATGTATGTACACATTAGTTTTTAGTTTTTTTAAACTAAGCCTTTTATTTTTGAGATAAATGTATATTCATGTGAAGCTGTAAGAAAGTTTAGAGAAATCTCATGTAATCTTAACCCAGTCCCCCCCACAATGGTAACATCTTGTAAAATGATACTAAAATATGACAAGTACCATATTAGCATTGATACAATCAAGTTACAGTACATAACCACACCACTGCTGGGATAAATAGGGAAAAGTGTATCTTCTCCATCTTTCTGGAAAGAGAAGTCTTTCAATATTTCTTTTCAAAAAGACTTTAGCAAACATAGGGGTAGGAACAAGATGGCAGAGGACTAGGAGATCAAGATAACATCAGGTCCCAGAAATTCAGCTAGATAGTTATCAAACAATTCTGAACACCTACAAACTCAACAGGAGATAGAAGAGAAGAGCAGCAATTCTAAGAACACAAAATCAACCACTTTCCAGAAATGTATATTTTTCTATGGTAATTGCTACCCATTTAGTATTTTATTCTCTCATTCATCTATTCTTATCTGGATAAAATGAAAAGACAGAAAAACTCACCACAAAAAAAAAAAAAAAAAAAAAGAACAAGAGGTAGTACTGATGGCTAGGGACCTAATCAATATGGACATTAGTAATATGTCAGAACTAGAGTTCAGAAGGACAATTATCAAGGTGCTAGCTGAGCTCAAAGAAAGCATGGAAGATTAAGAATTCGGTCCCATTTACATTTGCACTCAAAACTATAAGATAACTAGCAATAAATCTAATCAAAGAGGCAAAGAATCTGTACTCAGGAAACTATAAAGTATTTATGAAAGAAATTGAGGAAGACACAAAGAAATGGAAAAACATTCCATGTCCATGGATTGGAAGAACAAATATTGTGAAAATGTCTATGTTACCTAAAGCAATCTACACATTTAACACAATCTCTATCACAATACCATCAATTTTTTCAAATAAATGGACAAATAATCCTAAAATGTATATGGAACCAGAAAAGACCCCGAATTGCCAGAGAAATGTTGAAAAAGAAAGCCAAAGTTGATGGCATCACAATTCCAGACTTCAAGCTCTATTACAAAGTGGTAATCATCAAGACAGTATGGTATAGCACAAAAACAGACACATAGACCAATGGGACAGACTAGAGAGCCCAGAAATAGACCCTCAACTCTATGGCCAACTAATCTTCAACAAAGCAGGAAAGAATGTCCAGTGGAAAAAAGACAGTCTCTTCAACAAATGGTGTTGGGAAAACTGGACAGCCACATGCAGAAGAATGAAACTGGACCATTTCCTTATACCACACACAAAAATAGACTCAAAATGGAAGAACAACCACAATGTGAGACAGGAATCCATCAAAGTCCTTGAGGAGAACACAGGCAGCAACCTCTTCCACCTCAGCCACAGCAACTCTTTCTTAGAAACACTGCCAAAGGCAAGGGAAACAGGGGCAAAAATGAACTACTGGGACTTCATCAAGATCAAAAGCTTTTGCACAGCAAAACCAAAAGACAACTGACAGAATGGGAGAAGATCTTTGCAAATGACATATCAGATAAAGGGCTAATATCCAAAATCTATAAAGAACTTATCAAACTCAACACCCAAAGAACAAATAATCCAATCAAGAAATGGGCAGAGAATGTGAACAGACCTTTCTGCAAAGAAGACATCCAAATGGCCAACAGACACATAAAAAGTGCTCCATATCACTTATATCAGGGAAATACAAATCAAAACCACAATGAGATACCACCTCACACCAGTCAGAATGGCTAAACTTAACAAATCAGGACATGACAGATGTTGGTGAGGATGGAAAGAAAGGGGAACCCTCCTACACTGCTGGTGGGAGTGCAACCTGGTGCAGCCACTCTGGAAAACAGCATGGAGGCTCCTCAAAAAAAGTTGAATATAGAGCTACCCTATGACCCTGCAATCACACTACTGGGTATTTACCTCAAAGATACAAATGTAGTGATCCAAAGGGGCAAGTGCACACGAATGTTTATAGCAGCAGTGTCCATAATAGCCAAACTATGGAAAGAACCTAGATGTCCATCAACAGATGAATGGATAAAGAAGATATGGTATGTGTATAAACAATGGAATACCTTGCAGCCATCAAGAGAAACAAAATCTTGCCATTTGTGATGATGTGGATGGAACTAGAGGGTATTATGCTAAGTGAAGTAAGTCAATCAGAGAAAGACTATCATATGATCTCTCTGATATGAGGAATTTGAGAGGCAGGGTGGGGCATTGTGGGGGATAGGGATGGAAATAATGAAACAAGATGGGAGTGGGAGGGAGACAAACCATAAGAAACTCTTAATCTCACACACAAAAAACTGAGGGTTGCTAGGGGGTAGGTGGGGAGGGATAGGGTGGCTGGGTTATGGACATTGGGGAGGGTAAGTGCTATGGTGAGTGCTGTGAAATCTATAACCCTGATGATTCACAGACCTGTAACCCTGGGGCAAATAATACATTATAAGTTTAAAAATTTATTTATTTATTTATTTATTTGACAGACAGAGATCACAAGTAGGCAGAGAGGCAGGCAGAGAGAGAGAGAGAGAGGGAGGAGGAAGCAGGCTCCCCACTGAGCAGAGAGCCCGATGTGGGGCTTGATCCTAGGACCCCAAGATCATGACCCAAGCTGAAGGCAGAGGCTTTAACTCATTGAGCCACCCAGGTGCCCCAATACATTATATGTTAATAAAGAATAAATTAAAAAAAAGCCAAATATAAAAAATAATAATAATGAAAATTAAAAAATAAAAATAAATAAAAAGACCTTAGCATTGGGTCAAAACTCCAATAATAACTTATTTTAAGAGACACTGAACTAAAAAAAAAACAAAAACAAAAAACTCTATAAATTATAATGTTTGCCACATTTTAAACTGATCTTGAGGGCATCTACCAGCAGTCCCAGTCAGAAGTCTTTTTGTGCATCCATAGATCAGAATACACTTCAGTAAGCTGCTAGCTAATGGAAGCCAGTACAAAATGGTAGTCAAATATTTTGTGTCACTACAGGAAAATGAACCACAAACATGGAACCAAATTTCCTATACTCATAGTAATAAACTTGGAAGCTGATCAGGGACATATTTATCATCTACCATCATCTATCATCTAGGAGACTTAGGTCAAGTTCTGCTATATGTCTGGGTCTCAATTTCCACCTGTGTAGAATTGGAATAAGAACCAACTATAAAATTTATGAATATTAAGTTATAACAATAAGAGTAAAATGTTACCTACTGTGTATATATAAGCAATCAGGTGGCAGATAGTCTACTCATTTAGCAGATTAACAGATGAAGAAATTGAGGCATTAAGTGTCTTTATTTAATGTCAAATAGATCTTATGTGATAGAAACAGAAAATAAATATGACTGCCTTCCTCTAGAGCCTTTCTCTTCTCATTTGATAAATGAGAAAGCATTTTCCAAATGGATCCACTAAATAAAAGACATGACTCACTAAGGAAAAGTACAGGAGGGGATATGAGAGCCTGTTTTCAGAGCAAGGGCAACAGGCATTTTTATATGTTAATAGACCTTACCACCAAGAATTGAACTTAGGAATAGAATCCATTAACTCAAATTATACCCACTCATTGTCTAGTATATGCCAGCAACTCTTATAAGCATTGCGGCTATAAATAATAGTTCTGGCCTTAACAAACAGCAAGTACAAGAGACCTGTTGTTGGGAAAGGCCTTTTCATGACGTAATCTTTTGACCTCTGTAAGAATGGGCCTTGAGTCTGGAACACTTCCTTCACAAGAGAAAGACAACTCACACCCTGTCCCACACCCTGTGTTTCCCTGTTTCAGACTTAATATTTATCCTTTGTTCTTCTAATATATATCTGTGATACAGCCCCTGGACAAACCCACTACTATATCTGCCCCTGTGGGGAAGGGACAGGGTCCTTTGTTCTGTGACACAAGAGGGATGTACACAGGCCAGTGGCTGGCCACAGGGGACCAATACCCACCACTGAAGCTGATCTTGCTCTGTTCTTCTCTGTGTGGATATGGTGTTGTTCCATTCAGTGCTTAACTGTGTTGTGTTTTCTTTGGTGACTGGGATACCAAGTTGCAGCAGGTAGAAGTGCCCAGGATTCTTATCAGAATTATCACTGGTAACTGATGCTACTTGTTCTACACCTATTCAGAAAGGAGAAAAAGGAAATGCTAGTGTGGGTGGATTACAACCAGTGGGATGGGTGGTGAGCTTGGAGTTAGGCAGAGGTCATAACTTGTAGACTGTAGCAGGACATGGTGAGGCATTGGATTTCACTCAAAGTGTGTTGGCAAATTATATTAGAGTGTTTTAAGCAGGAAATTACCTTCATCTTTACCTTCATGATTGAATTTTGGAATGACTACCATTGGCTATGTGTAGAAAAGGGGACAAAAAAGGAAGCACATAAATAATTTAGGAGGCTGTATTCTAGTCATGCTAGCCTCTTCTGTTGAGCACATAGGATCAGAAGGCATTAGATTAGTCTCCTTACTTGGGATGACTTATGTTGAATGACAATAAATTACAACTAACATGAATGAGCACTCACCTTGTTTAGGCAGTACTGTAAGCATTCAACATATATTATTTTATTTAATCCACATTCTCCCTAAGGTAGATGCTTCTATTATCCCCATCTGATCACTGACAAAGCCAAGGCACAAAAAGTTAATGTAATTTGTTTGAGGTAATTGCAGTTAGTAAGTGGCAAAGCTAGGATTTAAACTAAAAAAATTAAAAATAAAATAAAGTAAAAATTTGTCTCCAGAGCCTATTCTCTCTCTCTCTCTTTCTTTTTTAAAGATTTTATTTATTTATTTGACAGAGAGAGAGATCACAGGTAGGCAGAAAGGCAGGCAGAGAGAGAGGGGGAAGCAAGCTCCCCGCCGAGCAGAGAGCTCAATGTGGTGCTTGATCTCAGGACCCTGAGATCATGACCTGAACCAAAGGCAGAGGTCCAACCCACTGAGCCACCCAGGCACCCCATAGAGTCTGTTCTCTTAATTAAAGCTGATTGTTGGCAAATGATGGGCATTTAACAGGAAAGAAGAAATGTGATTATAAGATAGAAAGAAAAGCTGTGGGCACCTGGGTGGCTCAGATGGTTGGGTGTCTGCCTTCAGCTCAGGTCATGATCTCCAGGTCCTGGGATCGGGCCCCATGTCTGGCTCCCAGCTCAGTGGGTAGTCTGCTTCTCCCTCTCCCTCTGCTTGTGTTCTGCCTCTCTCTCTTTCAAATGAATAAATAAAATCTTAAAAAAAAAAAAAAGAGAGAAAGAAAAGTTGCACAAGGAGATTTTTAACTTTCCTTCTAACTCTCAGAAACAAGTAGATTTTTTAAAATGTTATTTCTAGGGGGACCTTGGTGGCTCAGTTGGTTAAGTGTCCAACTCTTGATTTTGGCTCAGGTCATGATCTCAGGGTCCTGGGATGGATCCTGTGTCAGGCTCCATTTGCGACTCTGATAGCAATTCTCTATCTCTCTCTGCTCCTACCCACCCTGTCCCCACCCCTCTGCTCACTTGCTCACATGTGTGTGCTCTCTCCCTCAAATAAATAAATAGATCTTTAAATAATGTTATTTCTAAAGGTAGATTTTTAGAAGTAGGTTTTCTTAAAAATGTGGGTAGGTAACTTGAACAAAGACTGCTGATTTATTTTTCTTGGGTAAAAGTCACTACTTTTCTAAGTAAACAATCTTTAAATTATATTTCCTTTCAATCAAAGGAATGTAAGCAAATTTTAGAAATTAAAAGTATTCTATAAATAATCTTAGAAGATGTAACTTATTTCTCACAGTACTACTCTGTGACTACAATGTTTCACACTTTTTTATTTTTTTATTAAAACAAGAGTTGTTGAGAATGACAAAAGAATTAATGGTTGAGTAACGGTTTTGGCTCCACTTGGCTTTCTTTTTGCCTAGATCAGTACAATATTTTCCACACCCATTCTCTTTGGTTCTCGGTATAGATTATATCACCCATGTCCTTACTGGCTGATAAGGAGGTGGAGTATAAGGAGCTGTCAAACTGTCACAGAGCACCAACTCCATTAGATTTCCTTTCTAAAACACATGCTTTTCTAGGGAAACAAGCAACATTACATAGTTAACAATCTCTCTTTGCTCTTATGTAATTCTGCACTGTTATTTTAGAGAATACCCTAATACATTAGTTATATATTCATATGTTAATGATTTTATTAATGTTTGCATTGTAAATCTTATGGAGCCAGAGACAATATGTTTGTTGTTTTTTTTTCTGTATATCGACAGAAGCACAGTGTTTACTGAGTAATAGGTTTCAAAAGAAAAAAATTAATGAATAACTAAGAAAATAACTGATAAGACTGAATCCAGGAAACTAAATGCTGGCATGGGTGAGGTAGTGTCAGAGAAATGGCTCTGAGCTTTAAGACCGTGACGGGAATTATCTGTAACCAATTTAGGCAGGAAGATTAGGGGAAGCAATGTAGGATAAGGGCTAGATGGATAACGGCAGACACCCAACAATGTATATCCCTCAAGGGCATGTGTCTGGATATTAGAAAGCCAGGGAGAGAGATGTACCTCAACAAAGAACTGTGACATATAAGAAACAACTAATTAATAGCTTGAATTAAGAAGCTATTAATTATGGCTGATACTAAAAGGTAGAATTTCTATCATTCTAAATGAAATCTAACCAATAAATATTCACAAAGTAATATGTGCCTAGAACTTTGCTAGACTGAAAGTTACATATATAAGATTTGCTTCTGGACTTCAAGAATGTCATAATCATGTAGAAAAGACAGAAGTATCATCCATCAACATACGGAACATGTAAATTCAAACTGAAGAGATCTAAACCCATAGGAATTTACCACAGTAAATTGTGCACCAACAAAACCGTAGCCCATTTATAAAGGTAGAAAAAGTCCACAATTACTTTGTTTGAGACCACATTTATATTATGAGAATTAATGGAGTCAGAAATTGAATGTTACAATGAAATGTCAGGTTCAACAAAAACTTTCTAAATATAAGATGTGATTGAACAAATATTTACACACTAATTATTTCCTACAATTTGGAGTAATTGAATTTAATTTTCCTTTTCAAAATATCATAATTTTAAAAGGAGCATATAAAGGCTAGTGCATTTAGGTTTACGTGTTAAATTAAAACTTTACCTTAAATTTTGACTATTTTTTATTTTGACTATTTTTTAAACCATATCACACCCATATGTGGATTTGCCAAATACCATATAGTGCACATATTATAAGTATTTCCACTTGAATTCCACTTCTTACAAGCTATTTTTCATGAGCATTCTTCCTATTATTCCTGCATTGTTCCCCTATCCTATTTTTCCTAGGGTTCCTGTGCATCAGTTTAAATAATAAAAAAGACAAGAGTATAATACACAAAGTGCTCTTATTATGTAGATTATGGGGCAATTTTTTTAAGGAATGCAATAGAAATCAGACTTTTCTCAATGACAAAATATTATTTAGTTTGGTTTAAGATAAGGGTGTTGGGAAGATAAATTATTTAATCTTATATATAATGTATCTATGTAGAAAAGAAAGGAATCATTGGCAATGAACTTCTCTGCTTTTGGCATCTATATCCTTAGCGCCAAAATCTGACTGATTTTGTACTGATAAATTCTTAGGACCAGGTGTAGACACAAACTACTTAAAAATTATTTTTTTTAAATTAACTTTCATTAATTATATTACATATAGATAAAAGAGCTCAGATCATAACACATAGTTTAAGGAATTATAAAAAAAACATGTAAACATCACTGAGATTAAGACGCAGACATTCCCAGTACTGAAAGTCCCTCTTCTGCCCACTCCAGTTACTATGCTCAGCTTCTTCCATAAAGCTTATGGTAGCACTGAATGTAAGTGCTGGGTTTTCATAAATGACAATGTAGCTGTCTCAGAACTCTGCTTTACCAATCCTAAATGCTACATGTGTCACTTATTACCCTTTTATTATATTATACCTATATTATAGGTATTACCTATATTATAATATATTATAGGTATTACCTATATTATAGGTATTATTTTAAATGTGTTTGTTTCCAGTACCAATTCTACATTATTAATTAATTAACTTAGAAGTATTTTAATACATTCATAACTTTTTTGAAGATGTCTGTACAAGGATTAATCTCACTAAAATTTGTCAAAGCAAAAAAAGGTATGACGTTTTCATCATCTAATAAATGTATAAATATGGATTAGATTCATTAAAAACAACATTGATTTATATTCTAAATCCTCTCAATCACACCTTTGTCTCCATACATATTTAAAATTTTTTCATGCACCTCAAAATTTTTTAGCTTGCTTCACTTTACCCCCTTTAGATTTTTATTATGTTTATTTTTTAGAGATTTTTAATTTGGATTTTACTTTGGATGAAGGTTTTTTTTTAAGATTTTATTTATTCATTTGAGAGAGAGATACAGAGAGTTAGAGAGTTAGAATGAGCAGGGGGAGAGGTAGAGGAAGAGGGAGAAGCAGGCTCCCTACTGAGCCAGGAGCCCAACGTGGGGCTTGATCCCAGGACCCAGGATCATAACCTGAGGCAAAGGCAGATGTTTAACCATTTGACCCACCCAGAAGTCCCACTTTGGATGAGATCTTTTACTGCCATTTTATTTTCAAACTAGTTAGTGTTGCTAGCTAAGACAATTGTAAGCAGCTAGTTATTGGAGTTTTAATTAATTATAATAGTTTTGAAACTAATGAATAAATGATATCTAATTAATAACTTTATTGACTGAATAAATGGTATTAATATTTAAAGAAAACCTGATGCCCATCATGAAGAATACCACTAAAAAAATAGTACAATTGAGGAAAAATACCCTTTCTATCCTATGCCTCATTATCTTCATGCAGTAGGATAACATTTCACTAAAACTCTGAAGATTGAGATAAGAAAAGAGAAGATTTTGGTTGGTGTCTAGGTGGCTCAGTAGGTTAAGCATCTGACCCTTGATGTGGCTCATGATTTCAGGGTTATGATCTCAGGTTCCTGAGACCTGACCACGTGGGGCTCTGCATGGGGCTTCAAGGTCAGCAAGCATGGAGTCTGCTTGTCTCTCTCCCTCCCTTTCTGCTCATCTGCCTCTTGCACATGCTCTCTCTCAAAGGAAGGAAGGAAGGATGGAAGGAAGGAGGGAAGAAAACCTTAAAAAATGCAAGATTTTCCTATTTTTTCAGTAATATTCCTCTTTAGCCATCCAGTACTTTCTAGTGATCTAAAACCACTTCTTGTGTGCTCGGATATGACTAGAAAATTTGAACAAAAAATGTTTAAGAAAGAAGTGAATTTCAAGAAAGGAAAATCAAGTAAGACTAAAGAGAATTAAAGGTGGAATGGATTAGAAGTTGTCTGGCTCACATGAAGTAAGTCACTGCTCTGAGAATTTAGAGTGACAATTTGAGTTGGGTTGGGTAACTGCTCCAAGTTGAATTCCCTGGGAAGCAGACTGTGAGATGGAAAGTATGGTGCAAAAAGTTTATTAAGAAGTCTTGTTGGGACCAACATAGGTTAAAAAAAGATTTAAAAAAAAAAAGAAGAAGAAAAGAAAAAGCAAGCGGGAATGGCAGAGAGAAGTTGACTGTATGATAGTTGCAACAAAGATGTCAGCAGATTCCAGGGAGAGCTCTGAGGCCAGGATGGCCCCTCAGGGTTATCTTATTGTCACAAGAGGATTTGTCTTTGTACAGTTGTCTGGAAGAGAAACTGGATGAAGCCTGCCTCAAGAAAAGGGCATGACTTTGGGCAAGGCTGCTCTTTACAGAGAAGGGAAATTTCCAGTCAGAGCTGACAGCTACAGGCTGTTTGTCAGTGGCGAGGTCAACAGCTGCGGGGATTAAATTCATCAGTACTGAAAGCAGATCTGGGCAGTACACCCCAGCATCCACTAGTATAACCTGTGTGCCATCATGGAAAGTCAAATAGATCCTAGAAGAATGATTCAGACAGATGTCCAGAAGGTAGATTCTATAAACCATAAACTAGAGATTCAACATCATTCCCCAGCAAGTAAACTGCTAGGTTGACATTTTGTAGGCACCTAGAATGGAAAAATGTATGGAGACATTTCTATTTTCCCTGAATCAAATAGCCTAATTTGTGTCAAGTAAAAAACTTGGAGTAACAGACCATAGTAAACCCAACATAAAATAAACCATATTTTCCACTTGAAAATTAAAAATAAATTATGGAAAAGGATATGCATAAAGGATATGCATATGTGTAAATATGCATGCGTGTGTGTGTGTTTGTGTGTGTCCCAGCCAAATATTTGATAAGTTTTCTGTTTCATCCAAACTGGCAAAACAAAATCTGGTTAAGACTTAATATTGATGGTGCAATGATTGATTAGTTGAATGCCACGTTGGCATTATACAAGAGAAAGTCTTACGACAGAAACTTATCTTGTGCTTTGTCCCATTCAACCATTTTAATAATGGTTTGAACCAAAGGTATAGTTTGCTTGAAATATTCTTGGAGCATGTATGCAGCACGCATAATGTTAAATGATCTATATGTATTATATCATCTAAGGATATAAATCCACATTCACAAAATTAAGAGATGATCTAATCTGCAGGATTAGCTAATGAATTGGATTGCATCATGAGAATCCCAGGAGATATTTATAAGCTATTTTCATACTCTAAATAAGACAAGATGAAGAATAATAATTATAAATCCCAGAATTTGGTTCCAAAAAATAACCATAAACAATGGTTAAGATTGATTTAAGTAAGAGAAACACATGAAGAAAAATACCCAATTTATGGGTTTTTATTGACTGCTAATTCAGTACAGTTCAGTTGTGTTCTATAAAACAGCTAAAATTATGTTAGGTGTAAATATTTTTCCACAAATAAGATGATTCCTCACTGAGACAGTTTTTCAGATAAAGTCAAAGCCTTAATTATGCTATACATGTTAGGACCAGACTTCACTTAACCAGTCCTGCCTTGAGCCAATAAATTACCTTTCTGCTTAAGCTAGTTTGTACTAGTTTACTGTAGCATACGGTGATTCCTTTCCATCTAGAATGTAGGAGGATCATAAGACTTATTCCATATCACCCTAAAAGGTAGAACAAAAATTAATCACTAAAATCTCAAAAGATACATTAAGATTTAGTTCTCTAAAGAAGATTCTCCAGAATTTAAGTTTCATGACTCAAAGTATCCTTTGAATTAAGACTCTGTTCTAGGCCATATGGAGTATTCAAGGAGATGTTTCAATGGCTTGTAGATGATTTCAGCATCAGATGGGGAAGTATACCAGATAACCTCCGAGGTCCCATCCAATTCTAAAGATCTGTGATTGCAATTAGCAGTTTTATGACCAAACGATTATTCTACCATTAGAAAAGACTATTTAATATATAGTTAGTTGAACAGCTATCCTGTAATCTTTAAAATGTCCCTTGAAAATAAAGTGAGTGTAAAAATTCAGTGTTATAAAAATGCATAATCAGTTTAAGCAATTCCTCTTACATTAAGAAGATACATTATAGATATATGACTTTATTCTCAAAAATTTCCATAGGTTTAAATGAAAGGAAACCTATAAAAAGGTATAAAATCTCAAAAGAGATGATACATCAAGAATGACCAGAATCTTTTGCCCTAGTATTTTAAATAACTCCCAATTTGGAATGAGAAAGCTTTTCAAAATCTAATTTGGATTATACAAACCAGACTGTCTATAAAAGCTATCAATAAAAATTCCCCTTCAGCAGAAAACTTTGAGGACATAAAGACCACTTTTCCCAACTGTAAAGTATTTGAGAAGTGAATCTAAATCATTCATTAATGATGTTAATGATGAATATTTGCATTCCCTATGGCACCAGCAGGATACTTGTTCAAAACACATGGATCAGAAGACATTTTTTTATTTGAATTAATCTTGGATGAATGAAATGTTCATTTTCCCTCAAGAGAATCTGGTGGTTGTAAGGATCATGTTGGAGATGTTGTATGTTATATATTTTATTTAAATATATTTAAATTAAAACATTTATTTTTTCTAGTACAGTGTGAAAATATGATCATTTTAGAAAACTTTAAAAAATTAAGAAATAAGTGAAAAAGAATAAAAATCACCTGTGAACAGATGACTATTATTAATATTATGGTACATATTAAGCCTTCTATAAGATCTGTTTTTTGGAGATGAGATTTCTCAATATATACTTTTCTTCATTTTTTTTAATCAACATTATTTCAAAAATTATGCTGAGTGAAATAAGTCAAGCAGAGAGAGTCAATTATCCTATGGTTTCACTCTAGTTGGGTCAGGTGATGTTGCCTATTAATTGTTGATTATCATATGGTTTCACTCTACTTGTGGAGCATAAGGAATAAGATGGAGGACATTAGGAAAAGGAAAGGAAAAGTGAATTGGGGGAAATCAGAGGAGGAAATGAAGCATGAGAGACTATAGACTCTGAGAAACAAACTGAGGGTTTTGAAGGTGAGGGAGATTGGGGAATGGGTAAGCCTGGTGGTAGGCATTAAGGAGGGCACGTAGTACATGGGGCACTGGGTGTGGTGCATATAAACAATGAATTTTGGAACACTGAAAAAAAAAAAAGAAAACCAACCCTCCAGTGTCATTACATATTCCCATGATTTTAGTGGAAGCAATTTCATTACTTCATCTTTAGCTCTTAGTTGGAAGAGAATCACAGATTTCTTTGACTATCTGGTGAAAGGATGAACCCCATTCTCAAAAAAAAAAAAAAATCCAAAGATACATAAATGTTGAATAATACTTCTAGAATGCATGGATTCCCCCAATGATCATGGGCCTCAACTTAAGAAGAGTTCCTTGTTAATTATTCTGATTAATGCTTAGCACAGCATGGATCATACGTGCTACCAAATATTACTAAAGTAGATTAGGAATAAATTCAGGAAATTTATTCTATATTATTTGCACACAGTGCATGTTCAATGTGTTGCATTCTTATTTTCATCATTATTTTAAGCATCTATATTTGCCCAATATTTTAAAAACACACTCAAATTTATGTGTATGTGAATATTTCTAGGGAGTAGATCAATAGCTCTCCATTAAAAATTTGAAGGATCTTGTGTTTCTAAATAGGAACACTTTCACTGCAAGTAAAAAACAAACAAACAAACAAACAAAAACTAAGACCTGCAGAGTTTAAGCTTTGGGGTCACAATTATCTTTATTCAACTAAAAAAAAAAATGCATCTACATGAAATGGTATCTTTGCTTCCAAAAGAGAAGTACAATTGCTATACTTGACAAATCTAGAAGCTTTAGTGTTGTTAATTATTAATACAGATTAAGGGAGTTAAGAAAAAACTTTATGTTCTAAACAAGAATGTTGTCAGGACAGACTTAATTTTGACACTAGGTAAAGTGTGAACTTGGATTATCTTCTTACTCCTGAGTCCAGATTAGTAAAGGGCTCTATACATTCAAGGTACCAATGTGGTGAGTTGCTAGGGTTTGAAAGTCTGGCAATCTAGTTGGGTCAGGTGATGTTGCCTATTAGTTGTTGATTTTATTCATAAGGACAGTGGAGTTTTCTGGAGAGTTGTAAGAGGAGTGTAAGGGGTGTTAATTGCTTTACTTCAAATACCTGTAGTAAAATGGATTCTGGAGGCTGTAGAGAATAGTGGCTAGGAGTGCCTGCATTTGTTTTGAGAAAGACTTGGGATCAAAACTCAGTTTTCCAATTGGCAGGCCTCATCGGGGCCTTTGTTGCTTCATCTATAATAGGTGTGATGATGTCCATTGCAGCATGGTTCTACAGCATAATAATGGCAATGTATGCACTGTCCTTAGTACTGTGTCTGGTCTGACACATTGAAAATGTCCAATAAGTGATGTTATACATTTTCTCATGTGTCTGTTAACCATTTGTATGTCTTCTTTGAAGAAGTGTCTGTTCATGTTTTCTGCCCATTTACTGAATGGATTATTTGTTTTTTGGGTGTTGAGTTTGGTAAGTTCTTTATAGATTTTGGATACCAGCCTTTTTATTCGATGTGAAACATAAGGAATAGAACAGAGGACCACAGGGGTAGGGAGGGAAAATTGAATGGAAAGAAATCAGAGAGGGAGACAAAACCATGAGAGACTCCGAACTCCAGGAAACAAACTGAGGGTTACAGAAGAGAGGTGAGTGGGGGGATGGCATGACTGGCTGATGTGTATTAAGGAGGGCACATGTGGTGATGAGTGCTGGGTGTTACACACAACTAATGAATCACTGAACACTATAACAACAACAACAAAGTAAAATAAAATTCCCCTAAAGAAAAAAAAGGAAGAAAATATCCAATAAATGTAACTAATTATTGTTGATGAGAGAAAGACAGACACTGAAAAAGTTTTTTTAGTGCCTCCAGTAGCGCGATATAACAAGCATATGAATAGCTAAGGTGTATTTTAACTTTAAAACTGTGAATTCCAAAGATCATGTTTTATCTGCCCATAATCCTCAAGGCATAGTATGTGCCACGTAACTCTGATCCTTCCTTTTCTTTTTTCTTTCTTCCATTTTACTACAAAAGAAGAGACTAAGGAAGGGATTGCCTATTTTACCTAATTGTCCTCTAGTTTTTCTCTAGATATTTCAATAGGTTCTTTTTAGCTCCTGGAAGCCATGAGCTAGGTATATAGGCTGTTGGAAACAGAAATACCAAGCTAGGGAGGTGGGCATATTTCTCTGGGAATCTCTGTTAGAGAAACCTGTGCATTCCTCAATAAAGATGCTCTAAATGTATATTAGAGGAATATTTTGATCAATGCCAGATTGCATAGGTGTCAGTTACTTGCAAATCCTATATCCCCCTGACATGACTGAAACACTATCAACAATGCAACCATGAAAACAGATCTCTAACTGGAGCAGACAGCAAAGTGTGCTTTCCAAAAATTAAACTGAACTTGTTAATGAAATTGATCATTCCTTCTGTGGTGTTGGATATATTTAAACCACTGATTTATCAGGACACCTGGGTGTTGCAGTTGGTTGAGCATCTATGTCTTGGTTTTGGTTCAGGTCATGATCTCAGGGCCGTGGGATTGAGTCCTCCATGGCGCTCCATGCTCTGTGTGGACTCTGGTTGAGATTCTCTCTCCCTCTCCCTCTGTCCCTACCCCTCACCCCTGCCGTGCTCTCCAATTCTCTCTCTCTCTTAAATAAATAAATCTTTAAACCACAGATTTATCTAAATTTGCCTCTTGACTCCTAGGGCTTCCATTGAGGGGTTCTATGTTGGGTTGTTAATTTACTCAATCATTCCTCAGTTAGCTATGAGACACATGATCAATGTCTGGCATATACTGGACACTAAAACATTATTGGCAAGGATGTGCATCAGGCTAAGTATTTGACAGAGGATAGAGTGGTGGACAAGACAAAGTCTTGGCCCTCATAAACCTTATAATGTAGTGATGGGACATGTGTATTAAAATAATTATATTCCCACCCAAAATGATTTGTTTTGAAATTATGCTAAATAAATTGAAGGATGTTCATAGGGTACTGTGGATGTGATATCTGGGAGGTACCCATTCTAAGGGTGCTAAGAGACATTTCTGAGGAAGTAAAATTTTAGCTAGAGGTTGCTACCTCTTAACCGCACATAAAGAAGCAAATAATATATCTCATGGAAGATGGGTTCCAAGGACACACACACACACACAGACACACACGTCCTCAGAACCCATCTAGATGGATTATTCATCAGCTAGTGGTTCCAGGTGCCATGTACCGACATGGACACAAATGTTGCCAGATCCCCATTTTAAAAGAAATGACTGAAACTGATGCTTCCTGTAAAATCTTGTCTCTAAGACATAAAACACTGCATGTTCAACACAGAAGTTGGTATTCTATATATTTAAACTGATGCTTAAGGGATAAGGTAGGAGCAGGACTGAGTCAGCCAAGGAGAGGAAGTTTCAAAGGAAAGTGAACAGCGTTAGCAGGAGTCCAGAATGGAAAATGGCTATATGCACTTTGAGGGTACAATGTGGTAAGTTGATAGAAGACTGACAACCTAATTAGGTCCAGGTGATGCTGCCTAGCAGTGTTTTAAGAACTTTAGATTTTATTCCTAAGGACAGTAGAGAATTACTGCATTGTTTTTGAGGGGTGATAATTACTCGATGTCAGTGTGTCAGATCATATAGACAATTATCTTCCCCAGGAAGTCAACTCTTCTAGACTCTCTGCCTTTTGGGTTTCGAATTTTAAGACAATACTTCTTTGATCCACATCACACTTATAAATAATCATAATTATGAAGTTCTAAATTATTAACGTAGAATCTAAAATATCATAATTGATATTTGGAGATCACTTACCCTAGACCAGCCATGTTAAGAGATAAAGAACAGATGTAAATATATGAGATATATCACATACTTAAAAGCAAGTAGAACTAGAACCCCAGCATCTACTAGCTTCTTGTTCTTTTTCCAGCCCATCCCACTCTGTATTTTCATCATTCTTTAAAAAATTCTCCTGTACAATGTCATTGAACTGCCATAGTATTTATCTATCAAAATTAGATTTATCAGACATTCTAAAGAGTATAACAATCATGAAAACAAATGTGTTGATGCATAAGTAATATACACAGGGTATATATAGGCTATGCATTGATGACATCACTATAACTCTGATTCATTATGTTTAAACATAGGCATACAGACTTACCAATTCATTTACAGTTGTAGGGACACTAGAAAAATACAGCAAAACTTTTCACATTGACTCTTAGCAGAACTATCATTAGTCACTAGAAGACAGGTAATACAAAACTGTTCAGTGAAAAGCACATCGGTGTGGGCAGGAAATAATCTTTACTGCCATATTTAATGCTACCCAGGAAAGCTATCTGATTACCTTGTGCCCTATTTATCACAATAGTAATCTTGGTTAATACTTTCCTGGCAATCATTATGGGACAAATACTTTAATGTTTTAATATGAATTTTTAAAACCATTAAATGTTTTAAAATCTTGAGTCTTTAATCATTTCTATCATCAGTGGATGTAGTATTATCATTTTTATTTTACAGACAGGGAAACCGAGAATCAGACAAAAGTTACATAGCTAAGAAGTCTCAGAATTGGGATTTGAACCCAAGCAGTGGAGCTCCAGAGCTGGTCATTTTAACTGCTACATTATTTTGCTGTCTATTCCTAGATTCCCCTTTTACATGTGAAAAATGGGGGTAATATAAGTGGATTCTATTTCAAGAAAACACAGCTAGTTCGGTATTTAAAATGATAAAGTAATGCATTTGTTTTCAGATTACATCATGGCTTTGAAAGAAATTACTTTGGAGAAGAGAGTAGTATCAGAAAGACCTTGAAAATAGAATGAACACAATATTCAATATAAAGTACTATAGGTCACAAAAAGATGGTGTGTCAATCTCATTACAGGCCGTAAGAGATGGCAGAAAAACATAAAACCAAAAGTGTGGCATAGCTATGTACTTCTCTCAGGAAAGTGCCTGGGATTTGAGGTCCAGAAACTCTCAGTCCAGCTTGGGAGCCACAGTTTCCCCACTACTTAATCCATATGACTTGCAATACTTTCATTTGTTAAACTGGAATATTTTTATTCATTTCACAGCATGGCAGTGAGCACTACAGGAGATAATAGGTGTGAAAAACATTTAGAAACCTAAGTGAAATGTTCATGCCTTACATGATTAATTTTACTATTAATAATTAATTATTTAAGGTCTGTAGGAGAGTAGTATCAAAAAAAGAAGAGGAAATTGCTTAAGGAAAGAGCATTAATTATTCACATAATACATGAATATTATAAATATATATCTGAAACAAAACTACAGGTGCAAATACTATATACCTATAAGCATAGCAAAATGACTAGCCAGATTCACATAGTTTTCTCTTGGTGATGACATTGGAGGGATAGCAGAGTTGTAGAATGTAAATGTAAATATAAGTATATTTATGTATACATACAAGTATACATGTATATATGCACATATGCCATATGCATACAAACACACATATAATCCTTTTATAGATATACATACATAATAAAATTTGGGTGATTTTTAACTGTTTTTCTGTATTTTTCAAACATCTTATAAAAAAAGAATGATTATGTATTATATAAATATCTACTTACAAAGAGTACAAACATATTTAGATAAGAAGACACTACCAAGCCTTTAAAAATCTAAATAGATAGGATAGGGCAAAAAAATCCACATTGATACAACAGCATATTTCATTTGCTTAGAGAAGTAGAAACTGATATATTGGAGAAAGTTCTAGATTCATTAAATACTCCACATGTGTCAGAAACAGTTACAAACACAGTCACATGAAATCCTTCAACTAATCCTATGACTGAGACACTATGATTATTTCCATTTCACAGGTGAAGAATCTAAGGATAAGAGCAGTTAATTTACGTCTGAAGGTAACCCAACAGGGGCAAAACTAGCATCTACATTCAGGTCTGCCAGATTCCCAAGACCCCAGCTGATTAAACCTCCTTAATGCTCTAGTGCTATGGACTGGTGGAAACTCCAAACACATGAAAGCCCGCCTTCTGGAAAAAAAGGGAAAAAAGTAATGTTTTTAAGGTAGGACTGTTAAAAAAAAAAAAAATTGTGCTCACCACCGTACATCATACAGAGTTTGTAGTGTTTAAGCAAGCTCCTGCAAGGTTATTCCGAAGACAAGGGAAGTAGCAAAGTCTTTGAGACAAAACCAATCAACTACATGAGAACTCCGGAAATACCAGGTATTGGAAAGGATTCTGCTGCTGAACTCAAACTATAAAGCTTTTGCAGAGATTTGTTTTATGACAGTCACTAAAAGAATAGCTACATGTGGCAAATAGAGCAATGTTTTAAACAAACAAACAAAAAACACCCAAAAAACAAAGCACACTCTTTTTGTTGCACTCCAAGGAGGTATGCCAGGTATAAAGGAGGTAGACAGAAAAACTATGAGGATTATAGAGCAAAGCAAAGAAAGCAATAGAGGACTGTAAGCAATAAGTAAGCTTGGGAATAAGACACCTGTAATAGCTGTGAAAGTAAGTATTTTGGCAACAAATTCACTCCTTAGAAGAAGGCAAGGTAAAATAGGGAATTGAGGCTTTTAAAGAAAAGGAAGTAGTAACTCTTTCCTGAAGCAAGTGGGCAAAAGTAAAGAAGGTGGAGGCTAAGCAAATAAGTTATAAGCATTGTTTATGCTTCTGGTTCAAGGGCTAAAAATAGAAAGAAATACACAGAAAATGTCTCCAAGAAATTTATCTTTCACATTCTAGTCTTAAAAATATGTATCTCTCAAAAAAAAAAAAAAAAAAACTCTCTTATGAAAGGGCTTACAGAAAAAAAAAATGTGTAAAGGAGCAAGAGTATTGCAAAAAAACCTCAAGTATCATTACAATATAGGAGGTAGAATCTGTCACAGCTTGAAGACAATTGGTCTGAATAAGACATGTCCTTTAGTGCTGGAAAGTAAAATTGGATTCTATTTTCTGCTGAAAGAACTCTATGTTCTCCCCTTGGAAATAATTTTTCCCTTTCATAAAACCAAATGTCTGCCACCTATTGGTTCTTTCAAATTATCTCTTTGGGCCAGCAGGCTCAGTTATTAAGAGTATCATTAATAGTGAGGTCCTCTCAAAGATAAGGAGGACAAAGAAGCAATTTCCCCTGGGCCTACTCTGGAAAGATAATCTACAAGTGAATGTGGCTTTACTGAAATGCTCAAGTCCAATGTGTCAGTTGAAACAAAGCATAAAACATGGAATGACTGAACATCAGTGGAAGAAAAAAGAAGTAATGAGATAAACTGACAATGCTACAAGCTAGATAGACTCCATATAATGCAAAGGGATGAATGACAGAGATAAGACCAAAAGTGGGGGGAACCATGGGGGAGACTACTGTTTGATAAAGGGGAATGCATAGTGACCGCGAAGGAGGGAAATTCAATGTATTGCCAGAATGAGTACTGGGAACCCAGTCATGATAGAGAAGATAAAATGGTCAAGTTGAAGAATATAGCACAAGGACTATAGAAATTGAAAAATAAAATTCATGCTGTGATGAGCACGGGCTGTTATATGCAACTAATGAATCGTTGAGCACTACATTAAAAACTTAATAATTAAGGCACACATTTCTATGTGGTATCTCCACCTACCCAGCATTTGTGACTGCACAGTAAATATTGGGTTACATGGAAATGTTAATAAACTGAAAGTAAAATTGTCTTCACACTACCACTTAATAGGCTGAAATGAATGGTACAAATTTCAAGATACCAGATTGAAAAGACATCTGTGATTGTGGCTGATGTAGTCAACCCTATTTCTCTCTGCAGGTATCCAGAAAGAATGGCAAGTTCCCCTTAGACTTTGAATTCAAAGCATCTCACAACTGTGTTGAGTGCAATGGCAAAATGAATGCTCTTGGGGACATTCACAATGAAGTAAGAGAAAATAAATGACATTCAATGGCTGTCACTTAGGTTCTTCTAGAGCACAGAGAACTTCAGAGGATGAATGAGCAAACCATGGCCCCGAATCATACCATACAGCCCTTCCATGTGCTGCTCTAAGCCAACTTCTGCTCCAGGTGGGAGTCTCATTCTCACTTGGTCTATGGACTTCGGGTGCTCTGCATACAGAGAACTCTCAAAAAACTTAGTGGCCCCTGTGGTACTAGATAAAAGTAAGGCAATGATGGGGGAGAGCAGGGAGGGAGAGAAGGACCAGGGCAGAGAGTATCTAGTGGTTTAATTATGTCCCCCCATAAGATATGTTCAAGTCTTAATATGACCTCACCTGGAAATAGATGATGATGTAATTAAGTTAAGAATAGGCCATACTGGATTAGAGTGGGCCCTAGACCTAATGACTTGGATACAGAGGCTCACAATGAACAAGGTTGCGTGATTATGCAGGCAGAGATTGAAATGATGCAGTAACAAGCCAAGAAATGTCAGGAGTCACTGGAAACTCAGAAGAGAAAAGGAAGGATACTTCCCTAGAGCCCTCCTTTCAGAGGGAATGTTGCCTTCCTGACCTCTTAATTTCAGACTTCTGGTCTCCAACATTGTCAGAGAGCAAATTAATTTATTTCTTCCTTCCTTCCTTTTCCTCTTTCTTTTTCTCTTCTCTTCTTTTCTTTTTTCTTTCTTCTTTCTTTTTCTTTCCTTCCTTCCTTCCTTTCTTCCTCCTTCCTTCCTTCCTCCCTCCCTCCCTCTCTCTCTCTCTTTCTTTCTTTCTTTCCACCCTGTATGTAGTTCATTGTTACGGCAGCCATAGGAAACTGATATAAAAGGATAGAGAGGGAGGCAGGACAGACTAATAAGAACACAAGTCCATTCTACTTCAGTTGATCATTAATCTATCTTTCCTGAAAAGGAATTCATAAACTGTCTTGGTGTAACCCTGACAATGACATGAGTAATGATCATTATCAACAAGTTTTTTGGAAACATTTTTGGGTTTTCAAAGTAATCACCATAAAAATGTTTGAGTAGATATGTCATCTATGTATACTCATCTATGTATGCAATAGACAAATGTACTAATATACTAACATTTATTAAACATTATAACTAAATTAAAATAGTAATAATGGATAAAGAAGAACAAAAAATATCTTAAATATCATCATATTTATTAATGATATATAAAATCACTTTTTCACTAACTTATTACACAACATATTACTAATAATAACATTTCCAGAGAAAGCAATCAGACTGCCTATGCCTTATAGTTTTTTAAAAATTTTGCAGGCACACTTTGTCATAAAGCTTTGAAAAACCCTGGTCCAAATTCACTGTTTTGCAGTATCCAGTTTTAATGACTGTAAGAATCAAAAAAGTTACCTTATGGAGATGCATGGGCCCATTGTTGGAGGGGGCTATGTTGACTATTCTCATGAAATAATGAAACTCTCTTTCCAACCTCACGCACTAGTTAGTGTAAAGCTTGTTATCAAAAATAGGTTAGTGAGTTTCCCCTCCCTATCTATTGCATTTTCAAACCAGTTAGAAGGTATATTTTTCCAGTTTAATAAAAGTGATAAAATCCATTAAAACTTCTCATGTAAAGGATATTGAAACAGCTTATAAAATTTCAAAATCCCTTTTCTGAGCATAAGTACCCATGTACGAGAGTTTTTATAGGTAATATACTTAATATTTTTAAAAAACAAGCTCATACAACAATATAAATATTCTCACACATCTGTTTTTAAAAGCTTTCTCCATTCCATGATTTTCCTTCCAAAGGTAATAATTTTTCTCACTCACTGTTAAAACATCATTTTTACTTTGAAGATGCAAATTAAGTGTGACAACAACACAATAGAGATAGCATCCTTTATTGGAAAAAGCTTTATAAGGTGTGCTTTTGGGGATACTGCAAACAGGACTGATCTTTTCCAATAACAATTTAAAAAGTACTATTCACATAATGGCCAGTCAACATTTGTTAGGGGAAATTTTATTTTAACATAAGCAAGATGTGTGTGTATTCATAGATATGTATGTATATATGTATGTACATACATACATGTACAAACTATATACATACAGTATACATACTATATCCATGCATATGCACACATGTCTACATGTATAAATATATACAAGTGTGTATGCTATACACTATAAACATATTATAGGCATATACATTATAGTCTACAAGAAGAAAGACTTTGGCTAGAATCAAATCTATCCCTCACCCCCAACCCCAGCATCTGGTACTTTGCATATAATATCTTATGCAATGCTCACAAAAGTTTATGAGAAATAGGCACTATGTTATCCCCATTTATAGAGGAGGAACATAAAATGAGAAAGGATGTGAAATAAGTTAGTGAGGGTTAAATAAGTAACTTGGGTGGGTCATAAGAATAGCAACTATTAGGACTTGATGTTGCCATTGGATATACCTGACTCCAAAACTAATGCTCTGATATCAGCCCCATTCTGATTTCAGGTTTTGATAGGTTTGGGAGTAAGAAGATAAATAATTCAAATATACTCAAGTCCTGATGAATGCTCAGTAGTGTCTCAAGTGGAATAAACCTGGGGGATGTAGAGTGGTTAGAGGCTGAAAGTAAAAGCCTATTGCAAACTTCTGCTTAGGGTTTGTTCATATTTGTGATCTCGTATAAACAGTACTCAAGAATATGGTATTAAGAAAAAAAACAGAAAATCACCATTCTTTTGTGTGAGACACTGCCTTGAGATGTCTTCAATACTTAGAGTGGATATATCCCACGTATGTTGAAGCTTTATGAACTAGAGCAAAATAATAATGCAGGAAAGAAGGTTAAGTGCAGTCAAATTACTTTTTCTTCCCTTTTTAGTAATTCCATGTCCTGATTCAGGAACTCCTGGCATACTCTTTGGACATCCATTATGCATGTACAAGCAAAATGTTTCTGGCATCTACTTGCAAAACAGCCTTCTTCTGTCTGCTTGGTTCTTTAGAACATTTGGTGTATTATGAACATAAATAGTATACTTAGGAGACAAAAGGGAAATTTTGTTTAAGAAAAGAGAAGGGACAGTGTTTTTCATGTAGGGCTTTCAGTACTGGTTGCCAGGAAAGCAGATGAGAAAATGAAAAATGGCTGGAAAGTTTTGTTGCAGAGTTTGGCCCAATTTATAATGATTAAAAACACACACACACACACACACACACACACACACCATAAGTTGCAAGAACATTATAGTCCAGGTCACAATGGGTTATGGAAAAAACTGAAACCAATGGCAGAGAGAGGTCCTAAAGAGTAATAGGAAGAACTAGGAGCCACATGAGGAATGACAAAAGAGGAAGGCAATAGGCAAATATGTGATGACAGAGAAACAAGGACAAAGATTAGAGACATGTATTAAGGAGAGACATGGGACACTCATAGAAACATTTACTTTCTATTCCCTTTCACTTCAATTTTCCAAACTATTTTTTTTTAACTAACAATAGAAAATGGGCTTAAAAAATGGGTCATCAATTAATACTCAATGTTCATTCCTAAAAATAAAATTAATGTGATTTGAATTTTGCACCTAACATGTGCCAGGCCATGTTTTAAGTAACTTTGAGAAAATTATTTAATCCTCAAACAATACTAATTCTGAGGATGTAAAGAAACAAAACTGACAATAAGTTGATCATTGTTTAAACTGGATAAGGGGAAGATGGACATATATTAGATCTTTCTCTTTAATTTTATATATGTTTAAAAATTTCCAAAATTAAAAATATTATAAAAAAGCAACACTAGTTATAAGTTATTAGCCCCATTATAGTGATGAGAAAATTGAATTTGGGAGAGTTTAGATGTCTTAGTCATAATCAAAAACAAGCAATGAGTAATACAGGTAGAATTTAGACCCAAGTTTCACTAGTTTCAGAAAAAAACATTCTAAAACCACAGCAGCAATAGAAGCACCAACATGTAAATGCTCAACATATAAACCAAGAGACAGTTTCCTCCTCAAAATTCTCATATCAGGCCACAGTATAGTGTCAGAGCAGGTACAAAACAAAGACACTCAGTTTCTCTCCAGATAATCTGCAAACAGTATTTTGATATCAGATTAAATAATATTTTTGTTCTATGACATAAGTTTTACCAGATATTAAGTGAATAATATATTTTGGTCAATAATGACATCAACATAAGCATTCTTCCAAATTTGAGCTACTATTTCACAGATCCCAAAATAGGGAGTTAGGAGCACAGCTCTAGACTCCGGCAGATTTGAATTTGAATCCTTTGTCTATCATTACAGCTATGTGAACTTGGTAAACTAACTACTTTAATACCTAGTATCATATGGGGATAATACAATTTGCAAAATGGGGACAATAAAGACCTAAGCATAGAAGGTTACAATGGGCAGCTTAATAAAATGTGAGTAAAGTACTTGGCAAGGAATGGAGCCCGTAGCGCATGACAACAACTTGAAAAGTTATTGGCTATTATTATGAATATAAACTCAGTATTGTAGGCTAAAGGAAGTCTCCCAAAGGTGCCAATATTTTAATGGGGTCTAAAAGATTGCAAGGAATTTTATCAGTGAGGAAAGAGAAAGAGGTAGCCTTTTTAATTGTGAATTTCTTTAAGGAAATAGACAAACTTCTACATTCCTTTCAGAAATGATCCATATTAGCTAGTCTGCAGTAATGAATAAATATTGATTAGCAGATTAGAAAGGGAATTGTCATACAGGGTGAACAAAGGGCTTGCAAAGCATTTCTCCAAACCCCATACCAAAGAACATGCTACATATGCAGCCTCAGAAAACAAATGGGGAAAAAAATCAGGTTTAACTTGTAGAAAGTAAATGCAACAACTTGGATAAAAATACAACAAAATAAAAACTAAGAAAAGCCACAACTCCCAAAGCTACAGAAGCAGTCTGATACTAAAGCACTGAAAGTCATCAACATTAGTTCCCCTTGAGATAACTGCATAAAAACAGCAAAGATGTGTGCAAAGATGTTTTTGTGCTCAGTTTAAGAAAATGTTATTTCTTGAAGACAGTAATTTTGTGCAATTTCATTATATAAGAAACCAGCTTTAAAACAGAATTTCTTGAACAAATTTTAGTACTAAAAGAGAAGAAAAGACTAAACGGAATGCATGGCTGAGAGGTGTCTTGTATGTGGATGGTCAGCATTGCCAGGTCAGAACACCTACAGAGGTGCAGGGTTAAGAAAATTCCTTGCAATTAACCAGGAAAGGGGCAACTGGGTGACTCAGTGGGTTAAAGCCTCTGTCTTCAGCTCAGGTCATGATCCCAGAGTCCTGGGATCCAGCCCCACATGGGGCTCTCTGCTTAGCAGGGACCCTGCTTCCTCCTCTCTCTCTGCCTGCCTCTCTGCCTACTTGTGATCTTTGTCTGTCAAATTAATAAATAAAATTTAAAAAAAAAAGAAATTAACCAGGAAAAATAAAATTCAGCATCACCCACCGAAAGCCACATAACAGTTGGAAAGCATTAGTAGGGAGAAAAAGAGGAAAGTCAGTTCATAGTCTTTCCTTTTGCAAAAAAATTCTTTAAAAAAAAAAAACATTCTCTTTTAACTGACAGTCTCTTACCTGTCTAACATTATCAAGTGTGGTAAATTAGCTTTCTGACTCACTATTATTACTCTTACTGGTGACTGAGATGTGGGAGAAATGGGAGAAAAAAAAATTGTGATGTTAGTCTATATGCAAAAATTTCAGTAAGTCTTCAAACAGAGGGTGACATTACAAACATAACTTGTCCAGTTCAAAAATCTTAATATAGGAGAAAGAATCTATGTATCAATTCTTTCATTAAAAACGGAGTGAGTTTCATTCCACTTTACAAAAGACAGTTTTCTCCTTCCTTTGGGAAAAAAAATCATCATTTCAAAACCTGGGAAAACAGATAAATAAATGATCCAATGAAAAAGCACACAAAAAGGAATTAACAACTATATTTAGGCACTGTACAAATTAGTTAAGGAAAGGTGAAAGAGGCTTTAAAAATGAGGAATAGAATTGAGTTCTAGAATTCTCTTAGTTCAAATTAAAAGTGGAAAATATTAAAAAAGAAAAGATTTAGACTTGGTCAAAAAATGACAACAAAACATGTTTTTTAATGCCTTACAAAAAGCCAGAAAGAAGTTAAGCCTGCTTTTGATGTGCAACCATGAGTATGACAAAAATAAGTAAATCAATGGAAGGTGTTGTCAATTAAGCTCAACACCATTTAGCATTGGGCCAATGAAAAGAAACAGTATAAAGTGCATTAGTGAGGTTTCTTGAAATGTAACTGTGAACTGGGGCTGTGAAAACATGTTTCAATTGCTAAGTTATTTATTGCCTGACATGTTTAAAATAAAATGATTCAAATCCTACAAACTGCAAAATTAGTAATAGGTCTTTAGAACCACTAGATATTTTTATTGTAAAACATAAATGCATGTTGATCAGATAACGTATATTATGAGAAAATGTTAAAGCAGGAACCAACTTTGACAACAAAAGAACTTTTATTAAGACCTATGCAGTAAAAAATGATGAGACATTTCTGGAAACAACATAATTATTGTCCTACTTTTTTAATTTTTCAAAGCTATCGATATTCACTGTCTCTTAGCATATAAAAACAATTCAGTAATACAAAAATGCTAACCACTTAAACAGAACATTTTCAGGTGAAAAGCTGTTCTCAATTGGTTGTAAAGACAGAGAAAGAACTCAACATACACATACAAATATGAAATAGCTATAAAGTTTTACTTTTTTCTAAAAAATTTTCAAACAAAATATCATGTTTTTCCAGAACTGGTTATATTAATAGGAAATGTGTACATTGCATATAATGTAACTAATATTACACTAATTGTATGTCATAATATGTCATATATTAATTATATACTACAATATATTCCATCCTAATCATAAACCATAATGTAATTTATATTAACAACAAAAGAAGACATAAATGAAGATTTTTACATCTCACATTTGGTAGAAGTCTATCTTTTGCTGATGCCATATTTGTTTGCAGAAGAAGAATCAGATGAAGAGAAAAAGTAATAAGGAATTTCCTTGAATATCCTTTCTTGTTTTACTCTGCTGAAACATATTCTAGGTAAAGGTAGTTAATGATTAGTTGATTGATATTTGAAGCAATTTCTATTTTAAATTAAAATAAATTGATTAAAAATATGTTCCTTTATTTTGAATATTGAATTTTTATCTTTTTTTAATTTTTTTTAATTTTACTTTAAAAAAATTTTTTTTATAAACATATAATGTCTTTTTATCCCCAGGGGTACAGGTCTGTGAATTGCCAGGTTTACACACTTCACAGCACTCACCATAGCACATACCCTCCCCAATGTCCATAACCCCACCCCCTCTCCCGACCCCCCTCCCCCAGCAACCCTCAGTTTGTTTTCTGAGATTAAGAGTCACTTATGGTTTGTCTCCCACCCAATCCCATCTTGTTTCATTTATTCTTTTCTTACCCCCCAAACCCCCGATGTTGCATCTCCACTTCCTCATATCAGGGAGATCATATGATAGGTGTCTTTCTCTGATTGACTTATTTCACTAAGCATGATACCCTCTAGTTCCATCCATGTCATTCCAAATGGCAAGATTTCATTTCTTTTGATGGCTGCATAGTATTCCATTGTGTATATATACCACTTCTTCTTTATCCATTCATCTGTTGATGGACATCTAGGTTCTTTCCATAGTTTGGCTATTGTAGACATTGCTGCTATAAACATTCGGATGCACGTGCCCCTTCAGATCACTATGTTTGTTTGTATCTTTAGGGTAAATACCCAGTAGTGCAATTGCTGGGTCATAGGGTAGTTCTATTTTCAACATTTTGAGGAACCTCCATGCTGTTTTCCAAAGTGGTTGCACCAGCTTGCATTCCCACCAACAGGGTAGGAGGGTTCCCCTTTCTCCACATCGTCACCAGCATCTGTCATTTCCTGACTTATTAATTTTAGCCATTCTGACTGGTGTGAGGTGATATCTCATTGTGGTTTTGATTTGTATTTCCCGGATGCCGAGTGATGTCGAACACTTTTTCATCTGTCTGTTGGCCATCTGGATGTCTTCTTTGCAGAAATGTCTGTCCATGTCCTCTGCCCATTTCTTGACTGGATTATTTGTTCTTTGGGTGTTGAGTTTGCAAAGGTCCTTATAGATTTTGGACACTGGCCCTTTATCTGATATGTCATTTGCAAATATCTTTTTCCATTCTGTCAGTTGTCCTTTGGTTTTGTTAACTCTTTCCTTTGCTGTGCAAAAGCTTTTGATCTTGATGAAATCACAACAGTTCATTTTTGCCCTTGCTTCCCTTGCCTTTGGCGATGTTCCCAGGAAGAAGTTGCTACAGCTGAGGTCGAAGAGGTTGCTGCCTGTGTTCTCCTCAAGGATTTTGATGGATTCCTTTCTCACATTGAGGTCCTTCATCCATTTTGAGTCTATTTTTGTGTGTGGTATAAGGAAATTTTCCAATTTCATTTTTCTGCATGTGGCTGTCCAATTTTCCCAACACCATTTATTGAAGAGACTGTCTTTTTTCCATTGGACATTCTTTTCTGCTTTGTTGAAGATTAGTTGACCATAAAGTTGAGGGTCTATTTCTGGGCTCTCTATTCTGTTCCACTGATCTATGTGTCTGTTTTTGTGCCAGTATCATACTGTCTTGATGATGACAGCTTTCTAATAGAGCTTGAAGGCTGGAATTGTGATGCCACCAACGTTAGCTTTCTTTTTCAATACTCCTTTGGCTATTCGAGGTCTTTTCTGGTTCCATATACATTTTAGGAATATTTGTTCCATTTCTTTGAAAAAAATGGGTGGGATTTTGATAAGGATTGCATTAAACATGTAGATTGCTTTAGATAGCATAGATATTGTCACAATATTTGTTTTTCCAATCCAGGAGCATTGCACATTTTTCCATTTCTTTGTGTTTTCCTCAATGTCTTTCATGAGTACTTTATAGTTTTCTGAGTATAGATTCTTAGCCTCTTTGGTTAGGTTTATTCCTAGGTATCTTATAGTTTTGGGTGTAATTGTAAATGGGATTAACTCCTTAATTTCTCTTTCTTCTGTCTTGTTGTTGGTGTAGAGAAATGCGACTGATTTCTGTGCATTGATTTTATATCCTGACACTTTACTAAATTCCTGTACAAGTTCTAGCAGTTTTGGAGTGGAGTCTTTTGGGTTTTCCATATATAGTACCATATCATCTGCAAAGAGTGATAGTTTGACTTCTTCTTTGCCGATTTGGATGCCTTTAAATTCTCTTTGTTGTCTGATTGCTGAGGCTAGGACTTCTAGTACTATGTTGAATAGCAGTGGTGATAATGGACATCCCTGCCGTGTTCCTGACCTTAGCGAAAAAGCTCTCAGTTTTTCTTCACTGAGAATGATATTTGCAGTGGGTTTCTCATAGATGGCTTTGATAATATTGAGGTATGTGCCCTCTATCCCTACACTTTGAAGAGTTTTGATCAGGAAGGAATGCTGTACTTTGTCAAATACTTTTTCAGCAACTATTGAGAGTATCATATGATTCTTGTTCTTTCTTTTATTAATGTGTTGTATCACATTGATTGATTTGTGGATGATGAACCAACCTTGCATCTCTGAATAAATCCCACTTGGTCATGGTGAATAATGCTTATAATGTACTGTTGGATCCTAAGGGCTAGTATTTTGGTGAGAATTTTCGCATCTGTGTTCATCAAGGATATTGGTCTGTAATTCTCTTTTTTGATGGGATCCTTGACTGGTTTTGGGATCAAGGTGATGCTGGCCTCATAAAATGAGTTTGGAAGTTTTCCTTCCATTTCTATTTTTTGGAACAGTATCAGGAGAATAGGAATTAATTCTTCTTTAAATGTTTGATAGAATTCCCCTGGAAAACGTCTGGCCCTGGGCTTTTGTTTGTTTGGAGATTTTTGATGACTGTTTCAATCTCCTTACTGGTTATGGGTCTGATCAGGCTTTCTGTTTCTTCCTGGCTCAGTTGTGGTAGTTTATATGTCTCTAGGAATACATCCATTTCTTCCAGATTGTCAAATTTGTTGGCGTAGAGTTGCTCATAGTATGTTCTTATAATTATTTGTATTTCTTTGGTGTTGGTTGTGATCTCTCCTCTTTCATTCATGATTTTATTTATTTGGGTCTTTTCTCTTTTCTTTTTGATAAGTCTGGCTAGGGGTTTATCAATCTTATTAATTCTTTCAATGAACCAGCTCTTAGTTTTGTTGATCTGTTCTATGTTTTTTTGTTTCTATTTCATTGATTTCTGTTCTGATCTTTATGATTTCTCTTCTCCTGCTGGGTTTAGGTTTTCTTTCTTGTTCTTTCTCCAGCTCCTTTAGGTGTAGGGTTAGGTTGTATATTTGAGACCTTTCTTGTTTCTTGAGAAAGGCTTGTACCGCTATATATTTTCCTCTCAGGACTGCCTTTGCTGTGTCCCACAGATTTTGAACCGTTGTGTTTTCATTATCATTTGTTTCCATGAATTTTTTCAAATCTTCTTTAATTTCCTGGTTGACCCATTCATTCTTTAGAAGGATGCTGTTTAGTCTCCATGTATTTGGGTTCTTTCCAAATTTCCTCTTGTGATTGAGTTCTAGCTTCAGAGCATTATGGTCTGAAAATATGCAGGAAATGATCCCAATCTTTTGATACTGGTTGAGATCTGATTTAGGACCCAGGCTGTGGTCTATTCTGGAGAATGTTCCATGTGCACTAGAGAAGAATGTGTATTCTGTTATTTGGGATGGAATGTTCTGAATATATCTGTGACGTCCATCTGGTCCAGTGTGTCATTTAAGGCCTTTATTTCCTTTTTTTTTTTTTTTTAAGATTTTATTTATTTATTTGACAGAGATCACAAGTAGGCAGAGAGAGAGAGAGAGAGAGAGAGGAGGAGGCAGGCTTCCCACTGAGTGGAGAGCCCGATGCGGGGCTCAATCCCAGGACCCTGAGATCACGACCTGAGCCGAAGGCAGAGGTTTTAATCCAGTGAGCCACCCAGGTGCCCCAAGACCTTTATTTCCTTGTTGACCTTTCACTTAGATGATCTGTCCATTTCAGTGAGGGGAGTGTTAAAGTCCCCTACTATTACTGTATTATTGTCGATGTATATCTTTAATTTTGATATTAATTGGTTTATATAGTTGGCTGCTCCCATGTTAGGGGCATAGATATTTAAAATTGTTAGGTCTTCTTGTTGGACAGATCCTTTGAGTATGATATAGTGTCCTTCCTCATCTCTTATTATAGTCTTTGGCTTAAAATCTAATTGATCTGATATAAGGATTGCCACCCCAGCTTTCTTCTGATGTCCATTAGCATGGTAGATTGTTTTCCACCCCCTCACTTTAAATCTGGAGGTGTTTTTGGCTCTAAAATGAGTTTCTTGTAGGCAGCATATTGATGGTTTTTGTTTTTTTACCCATTCTGATACCCTTTGTCTTTTGATTGGGGCATTTAGCCCATTCACATTCAGGGTAACTATTGAGAGATATTAATTTAGTGCCATTGTAGTGCCTGTAAGGTGACCGTTACTGTATATTGTCTCTGTTTCTTTCTGATCTACCACTTTTAGGATCTCTTTTTGCTTAGAGGACCTCTTTCAATATTTCCTGTAGAGCTGGTTTGGTGTTTGCAAATTCTTTCAGTTTTTGTTTGTCCTGTAAGCTTTTTATCTCTTCTATTTTCAGTGATGGCCTAGCTGGATATTGTATTCTTGGCTGCATGATTTTCTTGTTTAGTGCTCTGAATATATCATGCCAGTTCTTTCTGGCCTGCCAGGTCTCTGTGGATAAGTCTGCTGCCAATCTAATATTTTTACCCTTGTATGTACAGACTTCTTTTCCCAGGCTGCTTTCAGGATTTTCTCTTTGTCGCTAAGACTTGTAAATTTTACTATGAGGTGACGGGGTATGGACCTATTCTTGTTATTTTGAGGGGGGTTCTCTGAACCTCCTGGATTTTGATGCTTGTTCCCTTTGCCATATTGGGGAAATTCTCTCCAATATACCTCCTGCTCCCCTCTCTCTTTCTTCTTCTTCTGGAATCCCAATTATTCTAATGTTGTTTCGTCTAATGGTGTCACTTATCTCTCGATTTCTCCCCTCATGGTCCAGTAGCTGTTTGTCCCTCCTTTGTTCAGCTTCTTTATTCTCTGTCATTTGGTCTTCTATATCACTAATTCTTTCCTCTGCCTCATTTAACCTGGCAGCAAGAGCCTCCATTTTTGACTGCACCTCATTAATAGCTTTTTTTATTTCAACTTGGTTAGATTTTAGTTCTTTTATTTCTCCAGAAAGGGCTTTTATATCTCCTGAGAGGGTTTCTCTAATATCTTCCATGCCTTTTTCGAGCCTGGGTAGAACCTTGAGAATCGTCATTCTGAACTCTAGATCTGACATATTACCAATGTCTGTATTGATTAGGTCCCTAGCCTTCAGTACTGCCTCTTGTTCTTTTTTTTGTGGTGAGTTTTTCCACCTTGTTATTTTGTCCAGATAAGAGTATATGAAGGAGCAAATGAAATACTAAAATGGTGGCAAAGACCCCAGGAAAATACACTTTAACCAAATCAGAAGAGACCCCAAATCATGGGGGCTGAAAGGGGATAAAAAGAAGTTCAGGAAAAAAAAATAAAAAAAGAAAACAAATAAAGAAAAATATAAAAAAGAAAAAAATTATATATTAGACTGGGGACTAGAACAGGGTCACCCACTTAATTTTGGGAGTATTTTGGTCTCTTAGAAGAAACTACCTCCCAAAATTTTAAAGAATGAGACAGTATATAAGGGTAAACACAATAAAGGGATGGAATATTCCTATAAAGAGGAGAAAATTTTTTTTTTAAATTTCTAAAAAAAGGAGTTGATAAAGTAAGTTGGTTGGAAGAATAAAGAAAAAGAAAGTGGAGAGAATTTGCACAGGCTGGAGACTAGAACAAGCCCGGAGCTTGATTTAGGGTATATTTTGATCTCTTAGAAGAAGTTATACCCCAAAATTTTTAGAAGAAAAAACCCTATGTGTATACAAAAGATAAAGTTAAACACAATGAAGGATAAAATATGACTATAATAATGAAGGTTCAAAAAAAGATTATTTTTTATGAAATGTATTGTTAAGATAAACTAGTTAAAAATGAAGAGAGTAAAAGTTAAAAAAAAAAAATTAGCCGAAAAAAAAATAAAATTAAAAAATTAAATTAACTGCAAGACTAAGGAATCATGGGGAGAAAGCCATGAGTTCCGTGCTTTGCTTTCTCCTCCTCTGGAATTCCACTTCTCTCCTTGGTAAGTGAACTTGGTCTTGGCTGGATTTCTTGTTGATCTTCTGGGGGAGGGGCCTGTTGTAGTGATTCTCAAGTGTCTACCCCAGGCGGAATTGCACTGCCCTTACCAGGGGCCAGGCTAAGTAATCCGCTCGGGTTTGCTTTCGGCAGCTTTTGTTCCCTGAATGCTTTCTGTAGAGTTCTGGAGGACGGGAATGAAAATGGCGACCTCCGCATCTCCTGCCTGGAGGAGCCAAGAGCTCGGGGCCCCACTCCTCAGTGCACCCTCAGAGAAATGTGCTCAATCACTCCCATCTCCCTGGCCTCCGGCTGAGCTCTGAGCTCACCAGCCTGTGACCAGTTCAAAGTAACCCCGACCTGAGAGCTCTCTCCCAGCTCTGTCTCTGTAGCTGGCTCCCTGCTCTAATACCTGTAAGCTCTGTGACACTCAGACACCCCCGCTCCTTCTGTGACCCTGCGAGACCTGGGGCCACTCTGACCCCACCTGGGCTTCAACCCAGTTTAGCCTTTGGAGCGATGTCCCTCAGTGGAGCAGACTTTCAAAAGTCCTGATTTTGTGCTCCATTGCTCTGCCGCTTGTTGGGAGCCAGCCCCTCCCCCTGCGGTCTATCTTCCCGTCACTTTCAATTCACTTCTCTGCCGGTCCTACCTTTCAGAAAGTGGTCGATTTTCTGTTTCTAGAGTTGTTGTTCTTCTCTTCTCTTCTTCTCTTTGATCTCCCATTGGATTTGTAAGTGTTTGCAATGGTTTGATAAGCTATCTAGCTGATCTCCTGCTACCTGATGTCGTCTCAGCCTGCTACGTCTCCGCCATCTTGACTCCTCCCCCCTGAATATAGAATTTTTAAAAGAAAACTTTTTTCTGCTCACATGTATTTTAGTGGATTATTACAATGATTTTGATAGTTGAGGATGGCAGGACAATAAAAAAGAAATACTTAGGTTTTAATGATTTTTTAACTTTTCCAACTGCTCAAGAACAGGGATATCTATGTATCTACCTATCATCTATCTATCTATCTATCATCTATCTATATATATATAATCTGTATCTATCTATCTATATCCATCCATCTATCATCTATCTATCTATCTATCTAAAGAGATAGAGGAGGGCGTGTACCAATGCCCTACTTGACAATTTTACCTACATCTAATCATGTTAGAGACAATATTTCCACTTAAATGAAATTATCTCAAACAGGTGAAATTTCTAAATACCTGCTAACCTTACAGGAAGAAATTACCCTGAGTATATGAGCTTAAAAGTTAGTTACAACTCAATATTTCTAGTTACTTTGTATTCAAATTTCAAGATCAGATGTCTCAAATTATCTAAAAATTCTCCATGCCAATATCTCTCTAGCTCATTTTAGATGAAGAAATGCAGTATGTTCAACAAATACCTTCTCAGAGTCACATAATATAATGTGGTTTTCTTATTCTAGCCCTTTATCGTGATGTCAGTCTCATCATGGCCAAAATATTTATTATCCAACCACCATCATGATAAATAATAACTTATAATTCTTTATAGTATCTCTTCAAATTAATTCATTAATATTAAATGCTGTGATTTCAAGAAATATCTTGGGAACAATTATATTCCCAAACCTGAAAGTAATAAAATATTTTTCAGTATCATAACCAGAAAACATTATATCCTATAGCTTATGACAGTCACAACAGCATCTTCTGTCTACCTGTGCCATATGCCATATTGAGTGAGGAACTTGGGGGTAGCCTAAGACATTGAGAACATAGTCAAATATCATTTGAATGGCTTTTACAACTGCTTAAGTGTTTGCACAATGACAAAGTTTGAACAACATAACACATTAGTATTCAATAAAAAGAGATCCAGATAGTTCTTGTATTTGAATGAGTGAATAAAATATTTAACTCTCCAAAGGTACTGAAAAACCAAGATACTCTGTGATGACTTAATAATGTCCTTTTGCAAGGAAGGGTTAATCATCAGAGAACACATTAATGAATTTAAAATCATGAGTAAGCCCGACAGAAATATTTTTTGTTTCAAAGAAATAATGGGTAATAGTTGCTTCTGTTTGAATAAAGTCAAATTGTGTGAATAGCAATGTTGAAATAAAAAGTCTCACATCTGCCCCTACTTGTATATTCATTTTTTATGTATAAATTCCAACAGAATTTGCTATATAGTTGTCATGTAATAGCCATGAATAATTGTTCCAAACTATGAAATTTCTCTTAAAGAGTACATTTTTGCTTTTTATTTTGAAAAAAGTCTATGTTGGAGAAGTGATGTCACCAAGATGCAGCAAAGGTCATTCCTGACTTTGCTCTTCCTCACAAGAAGAATAGCTAAATATTCACGGACAAGACAGGACTGAGAGAATCCTAGAATAGAAGGGTGAGACTGAAGCACTTTCCCCTGCACCACAGAGACAAGACAAACTGCATTAGAAGGGTAAGAGGAATAGCTACACACTGACCATGTTGCTCCCTACCAAGACCAGTGAAGGACATCACAGAGATGTCTCCCTTAAGCCTACTGTTCTTCCAGTGAAAAAAGAGAGCCCAGGGGTGACATCCATGTGCCCAATTTTGTGGACTGCTCTGTGAGAGTACCTACCCTGGTATGCCTCCATGGGAATCACAGAGGAATATGCAGGGTTCAAACACTGACTATGATAAAGAAGGCAGAGGAGTTTCCAGCAACCAGCACTCAGATCTTGGAAGAATGAATTCCTACCCACAGATCCCTGGTAGTAGTGCCAACCAGTGGTTTTGCTCATCTGTAGAACTATTTTGGGGTTACTGTCTGACCGAGGGACTTGGTGGGGTGCATGTCCATCCAATCTGGGTCCTCAAATGAAGAGTTTTGCCCACCCTGGCACCTGTTCTGTCCATGACCAGCAGAATATCTGACTCTTAACTCCACTCACTGCAATTTCTGACTCCTCACTGACCAGAAAGCCTGTTAAGAAAAATTTGGTAGTTGCCTGAAATGGGCCCTCCCAATCCCACACAGGCAGGAGTCTGATTCATACCTTCTGCCCCCATTATGGAGTATGGTCCCCAGCCCTATATGATAGTAAGGGCTGGTGTTCTTGGAAGCTCCATAACCCAGCAACTGTTGAGCAGAGAAGCATGTGGGCAGAACTCATTACCCCAAAGCAAAAACCTGTGACACTGTTCAGCCAAGAAATTTGGAACACAGTTTACCTTGAGTCAAGACCACAAACCAAGAGTATCGTGCTGTATCAAGGTGAAAAAATGAATTCATAGCTCCACTTACTGCTAAATACAGCCTTTAGATTACCTAGCCAAGGAACCTTGCCAGAGCACATGTGAAGCTGTGTAGCACTCCAATGGCCCTGCTCATAATGACACTGGAACAGAGCACAGCCCATAGCTTTCCCTATCTACAAAGAAAAAAATTGGTGTTATCATCTGACTAGAGTATTTAGTACACCTTCCTGCCTGATTTTTGTCCCAGAGTAACCAGTCATGCAGGTCTGGGGTTTTGTCCTACTGACCTAGCAGATCAGGGAAGTTAATTCATAGCCCTCCCTGAATATAGTATCTAGCCCCAAATATCTAGTAAGCCATTCCAGAGAATCGGAAACCATGAAGTCCATCCTACAGCCTCACTTGGGCAGGGAATAAAGGCAGCAGTCCTATCAGCTGTTCTCAGCTGGTGGAATACCTGCCATCCCCACCGTCAGAGCTCAAATAGTTGCCTTATCTAAAAATAGACCCTAAGACCAGGACCTAACTGTCCAAAGACATTATGTGTCCAGACACATTCATAAACCTAAACTGAGCTGACTGTCTGGTGAAGAACTTTTTCTGCCAAAGTGAACCTTCAAAATCTATAATAGGAGCTCAGTTATTCAAATGCAGATAACAATGTAAGAAATCAAGGATCACAGAAAACCTGGTAAATATGATACCACTAAAGGAAATTAATAAAGATTTAACAGCTGATACTGAAAAAATAGAGATCTGGAACTGTCAAAGAATCCAGAATATTCCTCTGAAAACATTTAGTAAACTACAGGAACACAAAGAAAGACAACTAAAAAAAAATTTTTAAATAATATCTGAATTAAATGAGGAGTCAACAAAGAAAGAAATACAATTTGAAAAGCCCACTGAAATCCTTGAACTGAGAAATTCAATAACTGAACCAAAGAATTCAGTAAAAACCTTTAAAAACAGGCTTGACTATGCAGAAGAAAAAAATCAGTCCATAGGACTTTTGAATTATCCATTCAGAGGAGTAAAAAGAAAAATCTGAAAAATAGTGAAGAAAGCCTATGGGAATTATGGATACAATAAAAAGAAAGATTATTCTCATGATGTGAATTCCAGAAGAAGAAGAGAGAGAAAGGAACAGAAAGTATATTAAGCAGTAATGGCTGAAAACTTCCCAAACCTTAGGAGAGAAATGGACATCCAGCTCCAAGAAGCCCAGAGGACTCCAAACAGGGCTACATCAAGACACATTATAACTAAGTTGCCTAATGTCAAAGACAAAGAAAGAATTTTGAAAGCACCAAGAGAAGAGAGAATTTACATACACGAGAACTTCCATAAAACCATTTCTCAATGGGAACTTTTCTGGCCAGAAGAGAATGGGATGATACATTCAAAATATTGAAAGACAAAAAAAAGTAAATGAAGAACACTATAACTAGTAAGCTATTCTTTAGAAATGAAGGAGGGATAAAGACTTTTTCAAACAAACAAAAGCTGAGATGAAACATCATATACTAGGCTTATGTTATAAAAAATGTTAAAGGGAGCTCTTTGAGTGGATATAAAAGAATCCTAAGAACATAAGAAGGCAGTGTAAAAGTCACTGGTAATGCTGAATATACAGTCAAAGTTGGATTCTGTAATATGGTAGTGATGCTGCACGATTCACTTACAACTTTAGTTTAGAAGTGAAAAAACAAACAACAAAAATAGCTAAAACGACAATAATCTGATGCTTGTTCCACAATATAAAAAATATGGAACTTATCAGAAACCTAAAATTTGAGGGGCTGAGAAGTAAAGTGTGAAGCTTAGAAATTCTATTGAAATTGTTATTAGCTTAAAATAGGGTGTTAAGGGGACACCTCAGTGGCTCAGTTTGTTAAGCATCTCCCCTTGGCTCATATCATGATCCTAGGATTGAGTCCCACACTGGACTCCTTGCTGGGTGGGGAGTCTGCTTCTCCCTCTGCCTGCCACTCCCCTTGCTTGTGTGCTCTCTCTCTCTCTCTCTGACAAATAAATAAATAAAATCTTTTTAAAAAATAGGGTATTATAGTTTTAATATGTTTTATGTAAGCCTCACAGTAACCACAAGGGAAGAACCTACAGAAATCACACAAAGAACATGATAAAGAAGTCAAAGCATGCTGATATCACAATACACCAAAACACAAAAAAGACAGCAGATAAGAAACAAGGAATAGTAGATATACAGAAAAATGAGAAAAAAAATAATAAAATGGCAATAGTAAATCCTTACTTATTAATAACCACTTTAAATGTAAAGACTAAATTGTCCAATCAAAAAACATAGAATGGCTGCATGGATTAAAAAATAGAGAGAGAGCGAGATCCAATGATATGCTGCCTACAAGAGACTCACTTTAAACTGAAAGACACACAGAGACTCAGAGTAAAGTAAAGGAAAAAGACACTTCAGATAAATGATAACAAAAAAAATCCCCCCAAACCAAAGCCAAACCAAAACAAAACAAAAGAAAAGAAAAAACCACCTCCCCCAAACAGGGTAGCCATACTTAGATCAGACAAAATAGACTTTAAAATAAAAATGCCAAAAAAAAAAAAAAAGACCAAAAAGGTCATAGTAAAATGACCAAGGGGTCAATCTATCAAGATATAACAACTGTAAATATTTCTGCACTTAAGACTGGAGAGCCTAAATATATAAAATAAAAACTCACAGAGATAAAAAGGAGAAATAAACAGTAATACAATAATAGTTGGGGACTTTAATAGTCTCAACAATGAACAGATCACCCACACAGAGAATCAATAAGATAACAGAAGATTTGAAGAACACTATAGACTAAATGGATCTAACAGACATATAAGAAAATTCTAACAACAGCAAAACACACATTCTTCTAAAGTATACATGAGAAATTTTCTAAAACAGATTATATGTTATGCCACAAACTAAGTCTTAACAAATCAAGAAGATTTAATTCATATCAAGTATCTTATGTGATCACAATTGCATAAAATTAGAAATCAATAACAAGAGAAAACTGGAAAATTCACAAACACTTGAAAATTAAATAACACTCTCCTGAACAGCCAATAAATTGAATAAGAAATTAAAGGGTAGACAAAAAAGTATCTTAAGACAAATGAAAATGGAAACCTAGAATACTGAAACCTAATGGCATTCAGCAAAAGGAGTTCTAAGAGTGGAGTTCATAGCAACAAATGTCTACATTAAGAAGCAAGAAGATCCCAAATAAGCAAACTAGCTCCACACCTTAGGAAACCAGAAAAACAAAAACAAATCTAGCCTGGTTTAGCAGAAGGAAGAAAATAATAGATATTGAAGAAGAAATTAATGAGTAGAGAATAGGAAAACAGTGGAAAATATTAACCAAACTAAGTTGGTCCACTGAAAAGACAAACAGAATTGAAAATCTTTTAGCTATATTAACCAAGGATAAAAGATGACCTAAATCCACAAATTTATAAATGAAAATGGAGATAGTACGTTGATACAACAAAAATGCAAAGAGTCATAGGAGGCTACTGTGAACAACTATATGCTGGCAAAGTGGACATCCTAGAAGAAATTGAGAAATTCTTAAAAACATATAAACTACAAAGATTGAATCAGGAAGAAATAAAAGTACGAATAGACCAATTACTAATAAGGAGATTAAATGAGTTATCAAAAATCTCCCAATGAAGAAAAGCCCATGCCCGGATGGTTTCACTGGGGAATTTTACCAAACATTTAAAGAATTAATGGCAATCCTTCTCAAACTCTTCCAAAAAATGAAGAGGAGGGAAAACTCCCAAACTCATTTTCTGAGGCCAGCATCACCCTGATACCAAAGCCAGAAAAAGATAATACCAGAAAAGAAAACTATAAACCAATATTGCTGATAAATTTTAATGGAACAATTCTCAATAAAATAGTGGTAACATTCACAACATATTATAAAGATCATTTACCATAATCAAGTGGGATTTATAATGGAATGCAAGGATGGTTCAACATACACAATTTTTAAAAATCACATGATCATCTCAACAGACACAAAATCATTTGACAAAATTCAACCTCAAGCTGGTAAAGCTCTTAACAACTTAGGTATAGAAGTAACAAACCTCAAAGGATAAAGGCTGCATATGATAATCCCACAGCTAATATCATACTCACTGATAAAAGGTTGAAAGCTTTTCCTCTTAGGTCAGTAACAAGACAAGAGTGTTTACTCTCACCACCTTTATTCAATATAGTACTGGAAGCCCTTGCTAGAGCAATTAGGTAAGAAAAAGAAATAAAGGCATCAGAATTGGAAAGGAAGAAGTAAAACTGACTGTATGTGCAGATGACATGATTTTATATAGAGAAAATCCTAAAACCCCACCCAAAAAACTATTAGACCTAAACAATGAATTCAGTATGGTTACACAATACAAAATAAAAATGGAAAAATCAGTAGTGTTTCTATGCACTAGCAATAAATGATCTGAAAAAGAAATAAGGAAAATGATCCTCTTTAAAATAACATTAAAAACAATACTTAGGAATAAACCAACTTACCTACTTTGAAAACTACACAACATCGATGAAGGAAATAAATGAAAAGGTATCCCGTGTTCATGGATTGGGAGAACTAATACTTCTACAATGTCTAGACTACCAAAAACCATCTATAGATTTAATGTAATCTCTCTCAAGATTCCAATGGAATTATGTACAGAAGTAGAAAAAATAAACCTAAAATTTATATGAAAAGACCCTGAAGAACCAAAGCAATACTGAAAGAGAAGAACAAAATGAGAGATATCAAACTTCTTGATTCCAAGCTATCTACAAAGCTCTAGTAGTCAAAACAGTAGGATACAGTCATAAAACAGACATATAGATCATTAGAACACAATTGAGAACCCAGAAATAAACCCAAGCATATACGGTAAACCAATATTGGAAAAGGTAACCAAGAATACTAAATGAAGAAAAGACAGTCTCTTCAATAAATGATGCCAGGAAAATCGGATATTCACATGTAAAAGAATGAAACTAACCCCCTATCTTACACTACACCAAAAATTAATTCAAAATTGATTAAAGGCTTAAATTTAAGACCTGAAGCTATGAAACTCCTAGGGAAACACACACATACACACACACACACACACACACACACACACAGAAAAAAACATCCTTGATATGGGTCTTAGCCCTGATTCTTTTTTGGATACAATACCTAAAGCACAAGCAAGAAAAAAAGCAAGTGAGACCACATCAAACAAAAATCTTCTGCGAAGCAAAAGAAATAACTAACAAAGTGAAAAGATACCTTACAGAATGGTAAAAAGAACATTTGCAAACCATACAGCTGAAATCTAAAATGTATAAAGCACTCATACAACTCAATAGCAAAAACCAAAAACAAAGGCCCATGTAATCCAGTGAAAAATGGCCAAAAGATCTGAATAGACATCTCTCCAAAAAAGATACACAAAGGCCAAAAGTAAGTAAAAAGATGTTCAACATTGCTAGTCATTAGGAAAATGAAAATTAAAACCACAAAGAGATATCACCTCATGCCTTTTAGAATGTTTATCATCAAAAAGACAAGAGCTAACAAATGCTGGTGAGGATGTGGAAAAAAGGGAACCCTTGTGCACTGTTAATGGGATTGAAAACTGGTACAGCCACTAAGGAAAACAGTACAGAGCCTCCTCATAAAATTAAAAAATAGAACTATCATATGATCCACCACTTCCACTTCTGGGAATATGTACAAAGGAAACAAAAACTCTAACTTGAAAAGGTATCTGTACCTCCTTGTCCAGTTGTCCAAAAAATTTATTTATAATAGCTATGTATACCTCAAGTGTCCATTGATGGGTGAATTGGTAAAGAAAATGTGATGTAGATAGATGATAGATAGATAGATAGAGAGATAGATAGATAGATATAGATGATATTACTCAGCCATAAAAGAGAAGGAAACATTTCCATTGGTGCCGTGGATGGACCTCGAAGTCATTGTGCTAAGTGAAATAAGTCAAAGACAAATACTGTATGATCTTAGTTATATGTGGAATTAAAAAAAGAGCCAACAACTCATAGAAAAAGGGATAATATTTGTGGTTACTAGAAGCATGTGTTGGGGGGCAACAGAAAAAAATGTGATCGAAAGGTACAAACTTAGAGTTAAAAGATAAATAAGTACTAGAGATGCATGATATATAAGAAAGTTGTTAAGGGAGTAAATCCTGAGTTCTCATCACAAGAAAAAAAAATATATTTTTTTGCTTTCTCTTTTTATTGTATCTATATGAGATGATGGATGTTAACTAAACTTAGAGTGGTGATCATATCATAGTACATGTAAGTCAAACCATCATGCTGTAGACCTAAAACTTATACAACAATGTATATCAATTATATCTCAATAAAACAAGAGAAAGATACAAAAATAAATAACAAAAAATATATAGTCAGAAAATCGGTATCTTTAGATAAGGCACTTAAGTGGCTCAGTCAGTTAAGCATCAGACTCCTGGTTTCAGCTCAGGTCATGACCTCAAGGTCCTGGCATATAGCCCTGCATTGGACTCTGTGCTCAGCAGGGAGTCTGCCCAAGATTGTCTCCCTCTATCTCTCCCCCTGTACCTTGGCCCCTCTCCCCACTTGCTCTATCTCTAAAATAAGTAATTGAATAAAATGTTTAAAAAATAAGATAAATCAGTATCTTTGAAAAAGCAATAGTAATGCATTTTTAAAACTATTAACATGCCTATTAGCAACACTTTCCAATATGCATTGTATTATTTTTTTTTAGTTTTTTCCTAAACTTTCAGTAGTCTTCCGAATATTATCATCCTAGTACAGTATTTCTTAGGGTATATTACTTATCTTCAGTATTATAGACCAAAAACTTTATGTTCATTGAAATCAGTGAGTTAAATGAAGATAGAGCCATATAATAGCCATCATTCATACTAAATTTTCGAGGACAGATGCAATTTCATGAATATAGAACTAAATTAGATCTAATTTTCATAACATCTGGAGTTCTTTCAAATAAATAACTGACAAATTAGGGGAAATTATATAGGTGTACTGTAAACTACACATCCTAATTTTTGGTTTAAAATGTATAATTATTGCAAGGACCTCTCATGTTAATGAGACTTTTAATTTCAATGAATTTTTTTATATTCTAGAGCATATTTTTGTACCTTTTATACAATAATTTTTATATTTTTATATTGTGGAAATATTTACTTGCATTGTAGGAAACTTAGAAAATACAAACTGATAAATGGAAAATTACAATCACGTGTGATTTCACCATTCATGGCACATTTTAATGTTGTTTGTTTCTTTAACATCTTACGGTCTTAATTTTGACCAGCTTCTCCTTTCTCTCCCTCGTTTCACATTGCCTTCATTCCACTGCTTTTATAACAACGTGATTTTCATCACTGTGCTCTATTTCTTGCATTCCTCTTGTTCTTTCCACCCTAAGCTGGTTTTTTAAAGGCAACGGAAGGTTTCCTGTCCTCCAGAAAAGCTGGGGGTGTTTCATTTTTCTAAGCCTGTTTCTGCAGTAATTGTCTCAAAGTCAATCCAGTAAATTTTCCATCAAGCCACTCTGTTTACACTCCATCTGGATAGAAGTGATCTACATGGAACTTGAGGTAGATGCTCTCATTTCATTCTCAGTGTTCACCTTGATTGTAGAGACCTGGCCTCCACTTGAGGGCAGAGGCTTCTCCCTGCCTCACACATTAAGTGGTTTTCACTCCTCCCTGAGATTAAGCTCAGAATTATCTTGGCAAATTGTACTGCTATTCTTGGATCTCTGAGTAGCACTCTTCCTTAAAGTGTCCATGCTGATTCCCTGCATGAACTTTCTGGCTCAAAGCATGCTGTTATTGATTAGTTTGTGCTATCTAAAGGTTTACATGGTACTTTATAACTTGTGTTGGTAAGAACACGAAATCAGACAGAAGACTTATATACTGTTCAAAAGTATTAAAAAAGACAAGCTCACTTATTTAATCCAAAAACCTACAAAGGCTATTACTATGTGTATGTTTGTGTGTGTGTGTATGTATGTTTACTGTAAAGCTTGTAATATACAAACTCAGCCATGTTCCTTTCATTGGAAAGTTCGAGGCAGCAATCTCAAGAACAGTCAGTACACGTTAACACAATTTTTAAGTATTGTTATTCAGGTCTGCAAAGAATTGTGTCAGACATTTTCTGTTCTTTTGTAATAATTCAAGTGTCTGTAAGTTTCTTTGATAAAGCCAACTGGAAAAGCCACAGTGAAAAACTGAACAGTCATAGCCAGCCACTTAAAAGTCACTATAGTAGTGTCATTTAATGTTTTTTTACTTCAGAAAAAAAATTAAATAAGAGAAAGGATTAGAGAATCTTGTCTGATAGATTTCTGTCCTGCTTCTGCTACTAATTAACTCGAAAACTCTGGTCAGGTTTCAAGATGTCTGTGCCTTTGTTTCTCTAATTATAAAATGAGGGAGTCTGACCAAGTGAACTCTAAATCCCCTTCCATCCTTAGAATCCCATGAGTTTATGATTCTGTTTCTCCTATCCAGGAAACAAAACAAACAAGCAAGCAATCTATTATGACTGTCTTTAATTTCAAGTTCAGAAGAAAAAGGGTTTGTGGGATATGATACTCTTGTCCCCAACAGTAATTTTGTAACCCTGTGTAAGTTATTAAGATAATTTCTTCAAAACTCAGTGTCTTCACAGGCTAAATGAACATAATTTCAACACTACCAACCTGGTAGTGTTCTTATTATGTCTTTGGGGCAAAAATAAGTATAAGTATAAAGACACTAATAATTTTAAATTTCAATACAAATGACTCCAGATGTATGTATATGGAGATGTATACCTGTCAAGTATGTACATGGTAGTACTTGGTATTTTTGCCTGACCTGGCAACATGCTTGGTCAGGTGACTGGTTACTATACTCTACTTAATGGTGAAAGTTAATAGACAACACTAAATAGAGACTCACTGTGCCTTATAAATATCTAAAGAGAAGGTAAAATGGAAAGCTAGTTCCTGTGTGAATAAAATAAAGCTACCTCTGTCCATTGACTCTTGTCACTCCATGTGACTGAAGTGATGTGTGCAATTTTTGAGTTCTTGCCTTCCATCCACTCTCTCTCTCCTTCCCCTGCTTTCTTCAAAATGGTTACGAATGCATCAGTCCTTAGACTTACAGAGATGAAAGGACATGTGGCCACTCTGCATCCTTCAAACTCAGCTGTGGACCATTATGTGAGAGAAATAAACTTCTGTGTTATTTAAGCCTCTCTATTCTGAGATGTCTTTGTTAAAGCAGCTTAGCAGGACACTAATACAGTATATTGGCTGTCTCAGATTAATTATTCATAGCACCCACTTTCACAATCAAAAGTGTACTGGATTGGATGACAAATGGAATGGTTATCCCAGCTCTAAACACACAAGAGGCTATTATTATATTGTGAGTTCATTCTCCCACCTTGAGAAATATTTTGCCCCAATAAGTATTGTCATTCCACTATGCTGTTATAAAAAGTATTTTCACCTTTGGACAACCTGAAGGGCAAAGACTAATGCTTTTTTATGTTCTGAAAGTGAAACAGGACAAACTCTACAAAGCCTTTGAAGATAAAGACAGAGGACAAAAAAGCAGCTCAGCACAATCCTTATTCTTGAAAAACATGGCTTTCAGACCTGTATTGTCATCACAGAGTTGCAGAGGCTTTCAACTTGAAGATTACCTGCCTATCAAAAAAACAAGAAAAGCCAACAATTCCACAGAGACAGCAAAGTCATAGCCAAGAATTAACTAAGAATCACAAGGGAGGATAGCAGCCCCGGTCTGGGAGGAGGGATCTTTTAAGTACTAGATCCCTTTGGAAAACTGAAGTAAATAATTCTTCACATTTTAAAATGTCTCAAATTTCTTGAGCAGAAGGCAAAAATCCTACGATAAAAGCTGCAAATCAGCAATGGGAACTAAATGTTGGAAGGGATTAAGGAGGGTAGTCCTGTCCTTCTTTCAGGATGTCTGCGCAATACCACCATTCCTCCTTCCTGTCCAGCAAACCCCAAGTTATCTCCATCTGCCTTGTGCATCAGAACTCATCTGCTCGCCTTTTGTTCTTGTTTTCATCAGTCACTAGGAATCCCAAATAATCCCATAGTTTCATTTCCAATTTCTCTCTATGTATTTCCTTTTCTCTGTCCATCCCTGGTGAGTCTCCAACTTCCAAAAACTTTCTCCAGTGGAACTGAGAGTCTGATTTGAGCAAAACCTCCTATATTCCTAATCTCTTTTCTGAATGTTAACTTGACCTTCTTGCTCTAAAACCTGATTGTTCTGTAAGGATGCTATTTCCCTACAGTTGTTTCCATTGGTGGCTTTTTTCTTCTTTTCACATCCTTGTTTCTACTGGGAGGTGTGAGGGTTCTTCCTGTTCATCACTGTTGCTTTCAGTCATCTCCTTCCCTTTTTCCCCAAAACAATCACAGAGTTGAAGTTTCATCTATCAGACTACACCACCCACTTTTTCTTAGTCATTCAGACTACACCACCCACTACACCTTTTCTTAGTCATTCCACAATGTTATCCCTTGGAGGGATATCCAAGAGATATCCAAGGGGTATCACCTACTGTCATTCTCTAAAATTACCTTTCCCAAATATCTGAATTTAACAGCCTGTGAATGATTCTTCTAATTCCCTGGCTTCTCAATTCCTTGACCTCCTTTACTCTGGAGATCCTGTCCTTCCTAAACACAGTCTCTCACTCTCACTGATGTTTCTTTTTTTTTTTTAATCTTTTTTTTTTCTTAAGATTTTATTTATTTATTTGACAGAGGGAGAGAGATCACAAGTAGGCAGAGCAGTAGGCAGAGCAGCAGGCAGAGAGAGGAGGGGAAGCAGACTCCCCACTGAGCAGAGAGCCCGATGTGGGGCTCAATTCCAGGACCCTGAGACCATGACCTGAGCTGAAGGCAGAGGCCCAACCCACTGAGCCACCCAGGTGCCCCTTAATTATCTTTTTTTAATCATTATGTTCAATTAGCCAGCATATAGTACATCATTAATTTTTGATGTAGTGTTCAATGATTCATTAGTTGAATATCACCCAGTGCTCACCACCACATGTACCCTCCTTAACACCTATCACCCAGTCACCCCATCCCCCCACCCCCTTCCTTCTGTAACCTTGGTTTGGTTCCCAGAGTCCAGAGTCTCTCATCTTTATCCCCTCTCTGATTTCTTCTCATTCAGTTTTCCCCCACTTCCCCTGTGACCCTCCACGCTATTCCTCATGTTCCACATATGAGTGAAACCATGTAATTGTCTTTCTCTGCTTGACTTATTTTACTTGGCATAATCCCTTCCAGTTCAATCCATGTTGATGCAAATAGTGGGTATTCATCCTTTCTGATGGCTGAGTAATATTCCTTCGTATATATGAACCACATCTTCTTTATCCATTCATCTGTTGATGGACATTTAGGCTCCTCCACAATTTGGCTACTGTGGACATTGGTGCTATGAACATTGGGATGCATATGCCCCTTATTTTCACTGCGTCTGTATCTTTGTGGTAAATAGCTACTGGTGCAATTACTGGGTCAGAGAGTAGCTCTATTTTTAACATCTTGAGGAACTTCCATACTGTTTTCCAGAGTGGCTATACCAGCTTACATTCCCACCAACAGTGTAAGAAGGTTCCCCTTTCTCCACATCCTCACCAATACTTTTTGTTTCCTGTCTTGTTATTTTTGCCATTCTAACTGGTGTAAGGTGGTATCTCACTGTGGTTTTGATTTGTATTTCCCTGATGGCTAATGATGTTGAACATTTTTTCATGTATCTGTTAGCCATTTGTATGTCTTCTTTAGAGAAGTGTCTGTTCACGTCCTCTGCCCATTTATTGACGGATGATTTGCTTTTTGGGTGTTGGGTTTGAGAAGTTCTTTATAGATCTTGGATACCAGCCCTTTATCCATAATGTCATTTGCAAATATCTTCTCCCATTCCATGGGTTGCCTTTTACTTTTGTTGACTCTTTCCTTTGCTGTGCAGAAGCTTTTTATCTTGATGAAGTCCCAAAAGTTCATTTTTGCTTTTGTTTCCCTTGCCTTTATAGTTATGTTGAAAGAGGTCACTGTGGCCAATGTCAAAGAGGATTTTGATGGATTCCTGTCTCACATTTAGGCTCACTGATGTTTCCTGGGCTTATTTACTGGTAGTAACTTCATTTCCTTGATAATATAAATTTAACCATCATTCACTAATTAATACCTATCTTTTTGCTTTTTTATTTTTCCACTTTTATTGGGATATAATTGTTGTACAACATTGTATAAATTTAAGGTATATGATATGTTGATTTGATACATTTATATGTTGCAAAATGATGACTACCATGGTGATAACTAGTACTTCCCTCACATCACATAATCACCATTTCTTTTTTCTGGTGAGAACATTTTGTGTTTTAAATATATCCCGATATATACCTAGTTCAACATTTCTGCAACTACAGTCAAATCCTTTGATCCTACCAGGTTTTTAGTCTCTCTCAGTGTCGTCCTGTCCTTTGTTTTCCACGAATGAACCTAGTTAAATTCCACTATTAATTATTATAATACTTCCTTTGCAATCATGCTCAATTCCCTTTTGCTTCACTCCATTTGTTACTCTTATGCTGCAAAACCTCTGCCTTGGTTAAGCCAGATTTTCCATTTAACTCAGCACAGAAAAAAATGGCAGAAGCAAAACAGACAATGTATTAAGTTGCCTTACCTTTTCATGATCACTAACTAGTCTTAGATGGTCTGCTAGTGCCTCTCAAAGCAAGTACTGTGGACCCAACAGCCAAATTCAGCTGGCTACAAATAAAGATTTATTGGAACACAGACACATTCACTTATCTATATTATTGTTATTCATATTATTTTATTTATATTATTGTTATAATTTGTTATTGTCTATGGCTGCTATAAGGTAGAGTTGAGAAGTTGTGACAGAGTCCAGATGGGCTAGAGCTCAAAATATTTACATTCTGGTCCTTTGTAGGAAGTTTCTTGACCTCTTCTCTGATGCATTCATTCTTCTGTTCTTCTATAAGTTTAAATCTATCCTTCTTCTCAAATTTTCAACAATACCTTCCTGATCCTCACTTGTACTTAAAGTCCTTGTGTCCTATTTTATTTAGGAAAAAAAAAAAAGAATTAGCTTTAAAAATCACCATGTTACCACCTTACTCTTTCTACTGCTCTGTCTATGCCATTATAAACGATAATACTGATTGATAATTTCTTTTCTGTCACTAAAGACAAACATGTATGCTCATATCTGCCTTTCAGATGTTGATAACTTTTTGGTTCTCCTTGAGAGAAAAGCCTCTCAAAATTGTTGTCACCATTTCTACATTTTGTCCTGAACTCACTCTAACTGGACTTTGATTCCTACTATTCAACTGAAATTTCTCTTGTCGGATCACCAAGAACCTCCATCCCGCTAAATTCAATGGTCAATTTTCAGTTTTTGTTTGTTTGTTTATATCTGATCTATGAACAGCACTGAATCCTTGCACTCCAAATCCCTTCTACAGTAGAGTTCATCATACTCTGCTGATTTTGTCCCTACTTTACTGGCTACTCCTCTTCCTTTTCTTGACCCTTAGTGAGACTTGGGTTTTCTTCATGGAGCTCTGTATTTTCCTTCCCATCATCTCATCCAGTTTCATGGCTCTCAGTGCCATCTCTAGCCTAGGATTCTCAGACCTCTCTTCTGAGTTCCAGACTCATACAACCAACTGTTTACAGGCTTCTCAAAAAATTACATGTCCAAAATCAGACTCCTGATGCCCATCCTTCACCAAAACAGGATCCTTCACACTATATTCCCCATTCCAGAAAATGGCCACTTCTCCTATAGATTGTTTTGGCCAAAAACATTTGATTCAGTGTGATCCTCTTTCTTTCATAGCTTCTTATCTCAGAGGATGGGTCTTTACAATAGCCTGTCATGGTCTCTATGATCTGGTCTCCAGTGCTGCTATGACTCACCTCTTCTCCTTGCTCAATCTATTCTTGGTTTGAACTTCTAGGAATGTTTCAACCTCAGGATCATTGCACTTATTCCTCCTCCCTCTCCCCAACTGACATTTTATAATCCCCATCTCTGCATGATTTTTCTCCCTGGTCTTTAGCAGTATCTGATATACTTTATTTTTTATTTTATATTTGTCTCTATCCACCCACTAGAACATATAATCCATTAGCAGGAATTTATATACATATTTTTTTCTCTGGTGCAGCATCCCCAGCATCTGGAATAGTTCTGGATTATAGCAGGTTTTTAATATACATTCTTGAATTTAAAAATGCATTCTTTAAATGCATATTCTTTAAACATTTTTTAAAGAATACAAAACTAAGCATACATATAAAAATTGCTGGAGGAGAGAGAAAAATCAGGAGTTTTCTCATAGTGACATTCTCTCTTGTCTGTCCCCGAAATGTTAGTAAATAAAATTACTCACAAGATTGTTTGTGTGCATATTTATAAATTTATATTCTCTTTAATAAAGTATAAGCTGTCAGTTCTGAAAGCTTTTGTTATGGAACCCAAAGTGGAAAATTGACTGCTTTGCATATTTTCCTCTTTGTGAACTGAGTTTGTGAAAAATCCCTTATGATCACACTAAATATTTTCCATTGGGCTGACTTAGTTTATGGACTAGTCTATGGTCTTTTATTTCCAATTCACTAGTTTTAATCCATCAGCTTTACAAGCTATGAAATATTCCCTTTTCCCCAGGTAAAATGGTTTACCAGTCATAAAAATGCTTGGAATGGTCAACTATCTCCTTCAAAAAATTATTCCAGTTATATAACCTCACTACCTTCACTACCTTCACAACCACAGGAAGAGAAGTCAAATGATACAGCAGTATGAAAGTATCCACCAAAATAACCTAATCATCTCTGACTACAGATCTGGGTTTGGATAGGAAAAACAGCCCAAAAGGTAACTAGATTATCATTTTAGCTCAATTAACTTATTCATTCATTTAATTCATTCTGACTCAATTCTTCAAAAAAAATATTTATTATGCCTCTACTACATACAACGCATCATCATGTACATCAGGATGTGGTGATAAATAAAACAGTATATGGTCAATATTATTGTGAAGCTTAAATTCAGTTTGACAAAAATCTAATACAGAAACAAAAAGATAAACATGAGGTAATGATGATAATTATGATATATATAATATGTTATAACGTGATAGAAATGGACAGATGCTATAGAGTGGTAGTGAGGCTCCTGAAGATGATTCCTAATGCCAAGACAAGATATAATTTATGAGCAGTCCCCCATGAGAGGATATTGGGAAGGATCATTTCTAGCAAAAGGAGGAGTTAGTTCTGGGACAAAGACCTCTAGACAAGAATAAGTAACTATTGTATATGTCCTGCAGTTATGTACATTTTATGGCTAAGTAAAAATGTGGCCAGTTCAGAGGTGCTTATTCCATAAAAGTAAAGTTCATTGAATATTTAATAATAAAGCAAATAAGTAGGAAGCTATATAGAAACTGTGGACACTATAGGAGAATATAAAGGAGTTAAGTAAAACCCATATGTATTCCCACCATCAAAAGCTAAGTTAGGGGATGCCTGGGTGGCTCAGTGGGTTAGGTCTCTGTCTTTGGCTCAGGTCGTGATCTCAGGGTCCTAAAATACAGCCTCGTGTCTGGCTCTCTACTTGGCAGGGAGCCTGCTTCCCCCGCTCTCTCTGCCTGCCTCTCTGCCTACTTGTAATCTCTCTCTCTGTCAAATAAATTAAAAAAAAAAAAAGTTAAGTTAGTATTTTCTCTGCACATATATAATGTGCTTTTATTCTTCGTTCTTTAACATAGCAGAGAGAATACTTCATTTTATATATTATCAAGAAGAAAACTCCCATAAAACAAGTGTCAAGTTTGGTATTCATGATCATGACACGTTTATCTACCATTGTTGGAATTTTGGCAGGAGGTTCATCAACTCTCATCCTATAATCATAGCAGTTTTTTCTATTCTGATTTAATTTTATTTTTGTACATATTAAACACTTAGCAAGAATTAGTTTTTGCTTTTGTTTTTAATAATTAGGCAGAAATATACATACCAAACAGAGGTGTTATGTTAGGCATATATCTGCCTAACTAGGAAATTCAAGTTTCTTTCTTTTTAAAAGATATTATTTATTTATTTGACAGAGAGAGAGAGAGAGAGCACAAGCAGCAGGAACTGCAGAAGGAGAGGGAGAAGCAGGCTCCCCAACAAGCAGGGAGCCTGATGCAGGCCTAGATCCCAGGATCCCAGGCTCAAGACCTGAGCTGAAGTCAGACACTTAACCACCTGACCCACCTAGGTGCCCTGGAAATTTGAATTTCTACTGGTGGGCTTATGGCTGCAAAATTACAAAGATTGGGTAAGGAAAATATTAATGGATGACTGCACAATTCAAATTTTATACTGAGATTGATATTGGTATTGAGCTACATAAGGAACATACTATCTATTGATGAACTTTGTGAAATTAAAGAATATTTTTGATGAAGGAGTCCTGTCTATAATTATGGTCCTAAATGGATCAACATGTTATCCTTAGTTTATTGTTACCTACCTGAGAAGTGGAAAGAATTACTGGCTAAGATTTGAGATACTTGGTCTTAGTACCATCTTTTCCAGGCTGGATGACATTGAGCAAGTTTTCAGCTTCTGTGCCAGAAATCTGTCATTTGCAAAAAAAGGTTAATAATTCCTGTCTTGGGGCGCTGGGGTGGCTCAGTGGGTTAAAGCCTCTGCCTTCGGCTCAGGTCATGGTCCCAGGGTCGTGGGATCGAGCCCCGCATCCGGCTCTCTGCTCAGCAGGGAGCCTGCTTCCTCCTCTCTCTCTCTCTCTGCTTGCCTCTCTGCCTGCTTGTGATCTCTGTCTAATAAATAAATAAAATCTTTAAAAAAAAATAATAATTCCTGTCTTTCAGCACCCAGGGGTGTCAAGAGGATTAAATAATTTATCTGAATGGATTAGATAAAGCATATTATTAATTAAATAATAGTATATTGATTGAATTGGAGGTATTACATATGATCGTATATAAAATTAGTAAAACATTTTGTACAAGTTTAAGATACAGTATCCCTATGTTTCCTATCTGTAGTGCACAGGGCAATAATGTGCACACAAAGTCATTACCAAAGTTTTCCAAATACTATGGTTCATCCAGTTGAAACTTTCATTTTTAATCAAAATCTTAAAGTTATTCTGGGATAATGTTTTTGGTCGTCTAGGGATTAACAAGGGTGAGGGGTGGGCATACAGCTGTGGTTTCCCTTCATAACTTCATGATTTCAGGAAGAAGAAAGCAAAGTAAACTCGCTTGAACTATTTTGTTGTTGTTTGTTTGTTTAATGGAAATTCTTTAGCAAAAGATTTAATCAGTTGTTTGCACTGATTGGCTAATTAGAATGCATTTAACCAAGTGCAAAGCATCTGGTCAATTTGATTGAGTCCATTACTCAAGCCGCCAATTTTATTTTAAAGAACACCAATAACCACACTTGCATCATTATAGCTAGCCCCAACTTTCTAAATGTCTTGAATTACTCCCTTCCCTCTGTTATTGAGAATGTTTGGTAAATCTAGCACCAGCATAAATATTTGAGTCCAAACCATCTAGATAGTACTTCAAATCTGTATATTTTGAGCTAAATAAAGTAAAGCCATTGGGACAAGCAAATATGTTGCTAAAAATCACTGACTCTTTGGGTCACTCTTGTGGATGGGCTAGACCATGGCAAGGGTAAGAGGAACAAGCCTAGCAATAGGATATCGTGATTGCTTTAATTCCCAGGCCACCTCACACATGACACCAGGAAAATGAACTTCTTGCTTGGCTCGTCTATGATTTATCTAAGTGATTCTGACTAGTGAACAGTGAACAATGGAGGTATGGAACTACATAAAGTATTAACCACATGCATATGATTGGTATCAGTGGGAGAAATGCCCCAGATATTCTCTAACACATGCTTGAATTTATATATCAAATATTTCCTTTAGTATTATCTTTTTAAAATAAACCTTACTTGAGAGATGCCTGGGTGGCTCAGTCTGTTAACCATCTGATTCTTGATTCAGGCTTAAGTTGTAAGATTGAGCACCATGTGGGCTCCATGCTGGGTGTGGATCCTGCTTAGGGATTCTCCCTCTCCCTCTGGCCCCCCTTTCCTCCCTCTCTAAAATAAAATAAAATAAATCCTTTAAAAAATAAAAATAAAAACAAACTGTCCTTGAATATACAAATATGTTGTTATAAACCTCACACCTCCTCATTTTACTCTCAATAACAATAATAGTAATAGTTGCAAGTAACATGCATTGAATGCCTACATGGTTTATCTCAACTATTATCCACATTTTATGGGTGATGGTACCAAAGCTCAGAGGGGAATGAGTAACTTGCCCAAGGTCAGAGACTTATGAGTTGTAGGAGTGGTTTCAAACCCATGCTACCCAACTCCAGAGCAGCTATGATTAACTACTACATCATTAGATTCATGAGAAAAGACCTGAAAACACCAATGGCAAAATCAAGAACAAATATGACTATGCTTAAGAATGAACTTCTTACAATTAGACCCATCACTGTAGATTATTACCAGTTAAAATAAAAATATTCTGATGAAATTGTGAAGTCCATTCTATTATACTTTGAACTTTCTAAAGATTTTATAAAATCTTTATATACTTTTAATATACTTTTTTAATATACATTTTTTTTAAAGATTTTTATTTATTTATTTGACAGAGAGAGATCACAAGTAGGCAGAGAGGCAGGCAGAGAGAGAGGAAGGGAAGCAGGCTCCCTGCCAAGCAGAGAGCCCGATGTGGGGCTCGATCCCAGGACCCCGGGATCATGACCTGAGCCGAAGGCAGAGGCTTAACCCACTGAGCCACCCAGGCGCCCCTAATATACTTTTATATATAAAAAATTTTATATACTTTCTAAAGATTTTATTTATTTATTTATTTTAGAAAGAGAGCATGGACAGGGGGAGGGATAGAGGGAGAAGTAGACTCCCTGATGACTGGGGAACTGGACACAGGGCTTGATCCAAGGACCCTGAAATCATGACCTGAGCTGAAGGGAGACGATTAACCCACTTAGTCCACCCAAGTACCCCTGAGCTATTTTTATATACCCGTATATTTCAGTGTTGATGGGCTCCTCACACATGCTTCTGCTAGCAAGGCAAGGTCATGATTTGTCTACCCATCTGTTCCTCCTTCTAGATCTTGAGCTTTTTATGGACGGTAATATTTCTTCTTTTTTCATTGTCTCCAGTGGCTAGTCCAGTCATTGAAGCATAATCTTAGAGACATTGTCTTAGAAGCACTGAGTAGATGACTGTTGAATATGTTTTGCTGTTAATACTCAGGAGAATAAACAGAATGACATTTTGTGTATCTCCCAACTTGATTATTCCTTGACACAGTCTTCATAGGGAACTTTTTGGCTCCTGATAGCTATTTACAGCACTAAAGAGCCTCACTGGAATAACACAGTTCAAGCTTTTAGGAAAGTTCATTATTCAGCTTTAATGTAGCTGAAAAATGATCATTTCTTAGCATGATGCATAGTAGTTTCTGTATTTTGGTATACAAAATAGGCTGGGATTACTCTTCCTAAGCAAATAGCAGGGCCTGTCCATGTTCACAGGCTGTGAGGTCCTTTAAAAAAATGAGTTAGTAAAACATGGCAAATAAGCCCTCCCCAGAATGCATGTATCTAGAAAAAAAAAAATAGCTGCTAGAAAAAATACTATTTAAGTTTGAAAAGTAGTACTGCCAATTTCTAAATAGAGAAACTTGGGCATACAGTATAAACCATTTGCCTTCATTTTCTCATCTTTTTAAAAATGAGATATTTATTTATTTGAGGAGGGAGGGGCAGAGGGAGAGAGAGAGAATCCTCAAGCAGACTTCCCACTAAGCATGGAGTCCTATGTGGGGCCCAAACCCAGGACCCCGAGATCATAGTATTAGCCAAAATCAAGAGTCAGACGCTTAACTGATGAACCACCCAGGTGCCCCACTTCATTTCCTCATCTTTAAAATTTGGGATAATAAAGGGATCTGATAAGACTTTTTTTTTTTTTTTTTTTTTTGAGAATCAAATACTTTAAGCCACATAAAGCCCTTACAATAATATCTGGCACAAATTACCTGATATAATTTATTTAAATCATCAATAATTATGAGAATCACCTCTTCCTACATTTGCTTTGGGACTACAAAAAGTAAAGACAACTAGCACAACAGCAACACCTTTTGTCCCAAAATGCTCTCTGACTACAGTTTTGTTTAATGTCTGCTTTCAGTGAAAGAGAAGGCTCAGAGATCTACCAAGTATCAGGCAGTGTGTCTGTGTATGTTAAGTTATCCAATCTTTAAATCATGGTAATAAATAAGGCTGAGAGAAATTACTTAGAGTTGTATTGCTTATCAGTGGCTGAGTTCAGATTCAAGCTCAATTCTCTCTGATTCAGAAAACCCTACAGTAATGTTTTCCATTGTAAGTGCTGGAAAATTAGAGATGCTGGAGTTCTTTTAAAAGACTCTTTAGTCTATAGGTGCCACGATCACTGTCTGTAAACCCAAGTGTAACTGTGTCTCATAATGATATGGAATAGAATTTCAGCATACTATTAAAAATAAGCACAGGGGTGCCTGGGTTGCTCAGTCAGTTGAGTGTCAGACTTTTGATTTCAGCTCAGGTTGTGATCTCAGGGTCCTGAGATCAAGCCAGCATTGGGCTGTGCACTCAGTGGGGAGTCAGCTAGTCCCTCTCCCTCTGCTCCTCCCTCCACTTGCTCGCTCTATCTCTAAAAATAAATAAAATGTTTAAAAAAAACCCCACAGATTTTATAGTGTAAGAAATTCACAACATCCTGTTATATAGTTTCTCCACCAACAAATCATAAAAATACAAATGAAATACTGTCATTTAAGGGGACCGTAGGACTCTACTATAGATCTTTATGACATGAAAGACAACACAACCAGAGGGAAAAAGTCTTGGTATAAACTATACAGAGGACTTAAAACAAGCCCAGTGGAAAAGTGAGGCCCCAAATAGTGAGTGCCTGTCCCCTGGACTTTTACTGAATGGGTAAGTAAATGAATGACTGAGTATGTATACAGATAAATATATACAAACAGAAAGGGACTGTATGCTTACAGCCCATGAAGACAGCTAAGAACCCTTAAGAGCACTTCATTAGCAAGGGAACTATAATTCTTCCTCTCCTCCCCTATACATGAGAACATTCAGAATGGCTTTTCCTATAAATTTAATTCTAGGAGGTGAGAATTGGTATTTCTTTATGAGAAGGCTTGTGTGGTTAAGTAAATTTGGCAAATATTGTACTCCATAACCACCTTTTAGAGAGTCCTCAAGTACATAGGCAAATTACAAGCTCTGAAAAATCTTATGGTAAGAAACCCCAGAATTTCCCTAACATTTTGATCACAGAAGCCTCTGGTTCCTGAACAAACACTAGCCTCTGGCAGAACAAGTTATCCATGGCACATAATTTGGGAAACAGTCTTCTACGTTATTCTTACCCATCAAGGTGTCAGCGAGATCCAGAGATCCCTTTTGATATTTCATGTAATTAAGTTGTTAAATGTTCTTTTTATTATTCAAAATATAAGGTCTTCCACAAAAGGAAAAAAAATCCACAATTCCTGAAATGGGTCTCTGAAACCCAGAAGCCACAAAAGCAGGACCCTTGTCCTCTGTCATGAGAGCTCACAGGTATCCAGACAGCAATGCTTCATCTCCCTAACTGCCCTTTCCCTGTGGGTTCAGTTGTGTGATCAGAAGTGATCCCTAGGGGTGAAAATGGCCCAGAGGATTGTTAGTAGGTCGCACAGCTGAGCTGACTGCAAGGTTGCAGAGAGGCAAGTAATGCTTTTGCAGGCTGGGGAAAACAAACCCAAACAAAACAACCAGTCCTGGGAAACTCTGACTCAGTACAGTCACTAGCATGCAGGCTACAAGCTTCCCACCATGGGACCTTTCTCCACAGCTGCCGACCTCTGAAAGCCCTACAGCTGATGCCACTGAACGGGGACAGGGGGCCTTTGAGGCTTTGCCAAGATACACTGGGATGGTGAGAACAAGGATATCTGTCTCGGGCGGGTGATCAGTGGGATACCTTCCAAATCCCTTTTAAGAAGGTATGACACCAGGCATATCCTGAGATCCCCATGGAACATAAAAAGCTGAAGGAAAGCTACAAGCTGATATTCTCTGATCTTATCTCGGGCGGGTGATCAGTGGGATACCTTCCAAATCCCTTTTAAGAAGATATAACACCAGGCATATCCTGAGATCCCCATGGAACATAAAAAGCTGAAGGAAAGCTACAAGCTGATATTCTCTGATCTTATCCACAAACCATCACACTTTTGTTCATTGGACATTACATTCTGGAAACTATACTAGGCCCTGTAGGAGGTGGAAAATGAGAAACATCATGTTCTCTCCTTTACCCTTCAATGAGCTTGCAGACTAATTTGGTAAGATAACACAAGTACATTTTAAGAAGATAAATTATGATGCAGAGCAACTTATAACTGGCATCAGGGGAAAGGAATGGGTTGTATTTGTGGAAAAAAGGTGATCCAGGCAAGGAGAATGGCTTTGAGCAAAAACCAGAAGGAAGCAATACGCCAGCCAGCTTGGTGAAGGAAGGAAAGGAAAGCATTTGGGTAAAGAAAAAAGTTTCAGGGGTAGGATTGATGTGAAAATGGATCTTGGACACTGGATTAAAGAGTACAATTTAGGTATTAGTATATTTTTTTAAAGGAAGTGGTGCGCCTGAGTGGGACAGTTGGTTAGGCATCCGCCTCTTGGTTTTGGCTCAGATTGTGTCAGCACAGAGTCTGCCTGAGATTCTTTCTCCCTCTCGCTCTGTCCTTCCCGCTCATGCTCTCTTTCTCTCTAAAATAAAGAAATGAATCTAAAAAAACAAAAATAAACTAAAAAAATAGAAAAAAACATGAGCTAGCCTTTCATATTTCTAATGCTACTCCCTCTTCCTCTAAAATCATAACCCCATTGTTTCATTCATACCCAAGTATTCGCTGTTACTCACATGTAACCTGCTCCCCTTCTCTGTTAATACTATTCTCACTCTTTGGAATGCCTTTGCCAATTTCATAGCCTACTGACCTCACCCTATGGTTTATGCAAAGTAAATATTCCAGCGGAATACAAATGCAACATCAATGTAATATCTAATATCGTTGCTCAAACTACCAGAGTACTTAGCCTCATGGACGTGAGTATTAGATGTCAGCTTCCTCTCAATATATTTTCAGCTATTTCTGAGGGGTTCTTGTGAGAAATGTTTACATTCAAGTTCTTAGATTCATTGCCCACAGGACAAATACTCTTGGGGTGGGAGGTGAATCATCTCTTCCTTTGCTGCACTGAGCCAGCATTTGCAATCACTTAATAATGGTCACGCTAGTGCACCTGGGTGGCTCAGTGGATTAAGCCTCTGCCTTCGGCTCAGGTCATGATCTCAGGGTCCTGGGATAGAGTCCTGCATCGGGCTCTCTGCTCAGCAGGGAGCCTGCTTCCCCCCGCCCATCTCTCTCTGCCTGTCTCTCTGCCTACTTGTGATCTCTCTTTGTCAAATAAATAAATAAAATCTTAAAAAAAAAATGGTCACACTAAGCCCTCAAAGGGCTAGAGCTCCATAAAGTATCACAATCTAGGAAGAGGAGGGTGGAGGAAGGAGTGATATGGGATGACAGGTCCTTTTGCTGATTCTGTATTGAACGTTCTCACCTAAGTCTTCTTTGAAAAACCTATCTCAAAATTATTAAGCCATGCACATAATTCCCTGGCTTTCATGTCTGAAAAGTTCATTTAGGCTCAGCTGGGTCCTACAGCTTGCATCACATCATCAGGACTTGATCTTGCTCATTCATTCCATGTCTTGTCTTCGCTTTTCTTTTGTCTGCTTCAGGCTCAGGCATATGCACAGCTGGCATCACTGGTACCATCTTTACCACAGGTACTCTAAAAATACACTGAACAGTCTCTGTTTTACCTGCTTTGTGTTACATGCCTATCCCTGAACCAAAGATAGCAGAGGTAGAATGTATTGATTGAATAAACTGTATCATGTTCCACTCATGGATCTAGGGGTATATGAGTTCCCCTGAAACATTGGGCCTATACTAGAAGAGAATTTCTTCTTAATAATAAAAGGAAAACTGAGACTATGTCACCAGAAAATTAGAGGGGCAGAAATAGATGTAATAGGTGTCCACTACCGCCTCCAAGCAATACCATTTGTACCCAGGTCTCCCAAGTTCTTTGATCTTACAATCTCTCCTTCTTCTATAGTCCCTAAGCCCCTTCTCCAAAGAAGTTCCTCAAAAGCAACCTAACAGTTTAAAAGAGAAAGGGGAGGACAAATGTTATGTCATACTATTCACCATTCTTGTCTCTGTTCTCAACCCACCAACAAAAATAAAGCTCTCTAAACTAGATCCTCATTCCCCATCTCCATTTCAAATCATTCTCTCCTTTTCCAGACAATAAACAAAAATGCCAAGGAGAACTACCATGGAAATACATGCTCAGCAGATACACTGAGCAAAGCTCAACCTTGTTTGGTCTCAAATAAAATACTCAGCAATGCTTACATTGCAATCCAATCACCTCATCTTCTGGGGATCTTCTTAGGTATAGCAGGTCATTGTCTTGCCAATTTCTTAAAGTCCCTATTCATGTCTTTATGCTTTCTCTCCCAAATTTCTTGTTTCTATTCAAATATGAGGGTCTCAATATCAGAGAGTATGTCTTTTTTCACTGAATCACAATGTCTAAGTCAGTGTATTTCACCACTGAGCCCTCTATGTCTAGAAAGATGCCTAATAGAGAGTAAATCCCCATAAGTACTTATTGTTGAAATAATAATTCAATAAACAATGAAATAATGAAAGAGTTGGTTTGGGAACTTAAATCCATTGGCAGGGTAGAGGTGGTTCAAAGGCGAGAGAGGTGACAGGAAAAGGCTAATTTTAACCCAATTATGTTTTTTACAACCCAGCAGTCATTATAAAAAATTGCAGGAACTTCAGTTTATAACTCAATTGCAAGGCAGTCCACAAAACAAGTTGATTAACATGTTTTCTGATCTCTGGGGAATTTTAAATCTATTATAGACAATACTGGCAGAAAATACAGGTAAACAAATAAATATAGAAACCAATGACATAAATTTGGATTGTTGACAAGCCTGAGTAAATATATAATATAGGCTGACAGGTAGCAAAGCAGTTTAAGGGGTAAAAATGGAGGGAAGGAAGAAGGAAATAAAAACTGTATTTCTAAACAAGGTAGATTTTGACAAAATTCAAAAGACCCATTTCACCCCACATTGTGGCTTTATTTAAGGCAAGTGAAATGATATAAAGATTTTCCATTGAATCAAACCAGGGGCAAAGTGATGGGCAAATCATTTTTTAAACATTTACCACTGATACTGAAGAAAAGCAATCAAAAGAAAGCAGAGGCTTTCTAAACCCACTCCTCTCTCCCTTGAGAAACTCAGTGTGATTCAATTAAGAGAGCAGTTTCTATGTCTGTCTCTCAGGTTCATTGGAAAATTGGAACGTCTCTTCAATTCACAAATAGCAAAATGAAAGAGAGGAATGGTCTGCAAGTTTATAAAACTAACTGAAAAGCCTGAATGGGAGAAATTATCCCCAAAGGCAAAGAGTATCAGTGGCCAGAATGATACTAGGTCTAGAATGAGTTGCAAGGAGGCCTGGCAGCAAATCACAGTATGTCCCCCACACCACCCTTTACTTCCAAGTGAGACCTTTTTATACAAAGGCATATCCACTTGCTCAATATACATTTGTCAACAATCTAAGCATCACAGTGTTACTTGCCGGCACTGGAGATTTGAAGATAAAGCTTAGTTCCAACTAACGACAGTGTATATTATGTTAGAATAATCATACTACAGATAACAATAATAAACTTTGTACAAAATATAAAATATAATTATTTAAAGTGATTAAATAGAGAATAAAAGGAAGCAAAAACTGGAGGATATAAAACCCTTGAAAGAAGAGAAGTCCACTTGGAGAGATATAACCTTATAAGGTTTTTCCCCCTAAAAGAACTCCCACACTCACAGTGAAGAACAACTCAATTTTAAGAAAAATACAGTCATTATTTGCTTAGATATTGGAAGATGGAGTTTGTGCCAACAGAGCTGCTGAACACTGATAGGAAGAAAACCTGAAAGGAAAGAAATATACTTGAAGGGAGCCCCAAAATCCAAGTATAATCTTTCCTCAAGTTCTTGATTGGCCCTAGAAGTGTTCATACTCCGTAATGCTCAATAGGACTAGCAATGGAAGGCTGAATAAATGGAGCAGAGATTTCAACTGCTACCAACCACTGTAGGAAGAAAGTATAGAACTGTAATTTTACCAAATTATTATTGTTGTTGTTATTATCTAGGAAACACCCTGAATTTTATTTCCTAACAAAAAATAAAACTAATTTTAGTTCCAGGTGACTAGTAAATTAAATTCTGGAAAGGAAAAACAAAAACAAAAACACATACGCACCACCAGTCAAAGAAAGATAATATAATCCAGTCTTTGCAACATTTTATATATCCAATAGGCAAAATAAAATTACTAGACACGTAAAGAAGCAAATTGTGACACATGCAGGGGAAAAAAGTCAATACAAATGGACCCTAAGATGATCCAGATTTTAGCATGGAACATTTAATTAGTGCCAGATGTTATAAATTTAATGTGTTTGGCTACTGATTTTATTTCCTTAAAGAGTACTGGATTTTGTTTTGGTTTTGAACAAAGTAATTTGCAAATCACTTTATCATTCGAGATTCTATGCTTTGGTGTGGATGGTCTGAAAAGGCCCTTACTCTTGGACTAATTTAGCCTCACTATTAAGGAATAACAATTCTCAGGAAGCTGGTAAGGATTAAAATGTGCCCCTCTCAAAAAAAAAAAAAAATGTTATATGCTTAAGTCCTAATCCCCAATACCTTGGAATTTGACTTTATGTAGAAATAGAGTCATTGCAGATATGGTTAGTTAAGATGAGGTCAAACTGGAGAGGATTTGTGTACTTTTAAGAAGAGGAGAAGAGATACACGGGGAGATGGCCATGTGACAACAGAGACAGAGATTGGAAGGATGCATCCACAATCAAGAAACACTGTGGATTGTCAGAAAATACCAGAAGCTGGAAGATGTTAAATAAAGATTCTCTCCTAGATGTTTCAGAGAGAGCAAGCCCCTGCTGACATAATAGTTTTTGCATTCTATCCAGAACTCTGGAGAAATAAATTTCTGCTGTTTGAAGCTGTATGCTACTTTATTTTTGGCAGCCCTAGAAAACTAATATGTAACTCAGTGCCCCATGCATGACAAAGTTTCTTCATTCTGGCCTTTGGGAATGCAAATTCTTCCCCTTCCCTGTGTTGTGTGAGGGGCAGAAGCTGTTTGGCCTTCTGCTTTCTTGGTGGAGTTTTCTCTCATGCCAATGGCTCAAGAGGACTTCTCAGTGGATCTCTAGAACTTCCTTCTTATGAATATTCTAGTTTTCAAATTCTAGCCCCCTTCAGATACCTGATGCTCTGGTTTCTATCTCCTTAATTAAATGAGACTACTGACTATTTTGGTTCCTCTCCCTGTATTATAGCCTGCAAACTGCCTCCAGGTAGTAAGCCTGGTGAGTCAGAATGGACTCACCTCATGTTTCCTTTCCCATTTTGTTGCCCTTCCTCTTTTCTAACTTCTGAAAAACACTGCTTCATATAATTGGTCTTATGTTTTAGTTGTTTATGGTAAACAGATAATTTTCATATCACTTACTTTTTCATAGGGGGAATGGAAGTCTAATGCATATAATCCCCTAGGGGACATCAGAAATATATCAAACATACACAATACCAGGCCATAAAGTAAGAGTAGGTTAATTCAAAAAATTGAAATCTTATGTAGCACTTTTTTTTCCTTCAGATACGATGTACTAAATCAGCAATCAATAGAGTAAGAGGTTTAGAAAAGCTCCAAATATTTTGAATTTAAACAAGACACTCCTAAGTAACAAAGAGTTAATAAAAAAATAAACAAAGGAAGTTGCAAAACACTTAGCTAAATGATAATGAAAATTCAACATAACAAAATTTTGAGGATATAGATAAAGCAGTGCTTTGTGAGAAAACTATAGCTTTATATGTATATAATTGAAAGGAAGAAAGATTTAACATCAATTATCTGTTCTCAATCTAATTATCTGAGAACAAGAGCAAGTTAAAACAAAAGTTAATAGGTACATGGACAAATCATAATAGTAAGTTATAATAAGATAAGAGCAGAACTCAATGAAACATAAAACACAAATATTAGAGAAAATTACCAAGTCAAAAGTTAGATTTTGGAAAAAAAAATCTTCTGGATGTGCTGATAAAAACAAAAGACAGAAACAAATTTCCCAATATTGGAAGTATAAAGGGTCACATAACTACAGATATCGCCTACAGTAAAAAGACAATAACGAATATTTTGAACAATTTTATGGTGATGAATTCATAACTTAGATGAAACTGATCTGGGGCACCTGGGTGGCTCAGTGAGTTAAAGCCTCTGCCTTCGGCTCAGGTCATGATCCCAGAGTCCTGGGATCAAGCCCCACATGGGGCTCTCTGCTAAGCAGGGAGCCTGCTTCCCCCTCTCTCTGCCTGCTCTCTGCCTACTTGTGATCTCTGTCAAATAAATAAATAAAATCTTTAAAAAAAAAAAAAGAAACTGATCAAAATGGTTGAAAAGATAACTTATTAAACTGACACAAAATGAAGTAAAAAACCTTAATAGCCCTATATTCATTAAAGAAATTGAATTAATTATCAATCTTACCATGACAAATGGCATATTTACATACATGTCTGTATGTGAGTTGATTTCACAGTTTATTTCCTCCCCATACAAAATTGCAGGCTAATGACTTCTTTTAATTTGAACTGTTTCTGTTTCTTTTCTGTTGTTGTTTTAAGTCTGAATTGATATAATCTATTTAAAATTATTTCTTATGTATTATATTACAGTACATTCTATTAGAGAAAAGTCACACACACAATTTCATTGATGAGAGTCCCCTTTCTACTTCAGGTCTCAGTCAGGGTGCTGGGGGAAAATGTTCTGAAGACTATCAGAAATGCTATTTTCAGAGTATGTCTACAAAGTACACCTCTGAGATTCGTGAAAGCTCTTTTATCTAGCTAGGAGAAGCTTTAAAATTTTCTGAACTTTCAACAGAAACTTCTAACTGTAACATTGATGTGATCTTTACTCTAAGGACACATTTTTCATAGGTAACATTCTATTTGATATTTGCATTGATATTGCATTTGCATTCTAATTTTAGAGTCTTTTGCCTAGAAAGACTGAAGATGGGAAAGTTTTATTTTCAAGCCCATCAACTCCTGGTTCATCCCTATTTCCTCTAAATTATACTCGGCATTTTGTTCATCCTTCTCCTGTCATGTCAGTCATTCATTACCATGCACAGCTAAGATAAGGTTGTTGGCACTTTCACCTGATTCTGATTTACTAATTGTTCTTCCAGCACACCACCTAGATCCTGTTTCTTAAAATTCTTATTGCAGAAACCATACTGCCTTTCCAGTTCCACTAGTAGTCTCCTTGGGGCCCTCTAGGCCTCTATCTGCTACACATATACTAAAATCAAGTTTTAGGTTGCTGCTACTGCAGTACCCTACTAGAAGTTTCTCAATTTCTTCTTCAGTTGTTTGTTTTTGTGTAACTAATTATCCCCTAAAACATGTTGGCTTAATTTTACTTGCTAGTGATTTTGTGGGTCAGGAATTCAGACAGGACACGGCTTGTCTCAGATCTCTGTGGTATGGATATATATGCAGGAAGAATAATTCCACCAATTACTCCACTGATTAGTGCACAGATTAAAGGAGCTATATCCTTCTGCTACTCTAGTGGGACTACAACTGGACTCAGATTTTTGGATTTACAATGACAAATGTCCCCTTTTTTGTATCTGCATACAGCAGGTATTGGTATTAAATTTTGATATTCCTTCCTCCTGATCCCCAGGACCCATCTCAAAACAGCACTACGTCTAGTTCCTACCAATCTGGAATTGCTCAAGAGGTGAAATAGTTATTAAATAAACATTGTTGTTGATAGGAATGTTAAAAAGATTGAGATAGAAAGTGATGTCTATTTTTGATACTACTATGTTCATTTCAGAAGTAAGTTCACATGATTACTGTCCTATATAGTTGAATTTTTAATAGATACATAATAATCCAAGATTATAAAATATTCCAGAAAAAAACGTTTTTCTTGTACCACCTCTCATAATACTCCTCAAGTTACAAAAGAATGACTTATATGCCTCTATTTGTATTTTTGTTTTGCTCAAACAATGTGTGGTTTATCCCAGATATCTGATACAATTACAGGCAACCTCAAGATCCCAGTCAGATCCTACTTCATTCCACAGAAGTTTCTTGATCACGTCTGTAGAACTAATCCTGCCTCTCTGGTCTCAGAACATCAGAACTACTAACTTCCTTTTATCACCTCTTGGGGTACATTAATCTCAGTACTTTTACATTTCTTAAGTGTTAAGGATCATGTATATATAAGAATAGATGTGTGAATAATGAACTGCTGTGGGTTTTCTGCCAAATGAGCTAAGCTGGCTCTTACAAGAAAATAAACTCCTCAGGATTTTAGTGCCAAATAATATGATATTATCACGTAATGACTGAGCACCTATTCCACGTCAGGCTTTGCATGTAGTAGTCACATTCTTCTGAATGACTCCTTTAAGGAGACTTTAAGGAGGTAATGTTAATATTTATGTTTGAAAAACAACAATATTGAGAATTGCAGGTTAATCTATATACCCACGTTCCATCTAACGCCACAGGGAGTAGTAAGACAGAACAGAGAATTTTCTGGTTACAAAATTCTTGCTATTCTACTTGCCTCTATAATGCACCAGTGGAATATTATGATTTTCTTCATCAAAGACAAAGTACAAAAGCAACTTAACAGGTATGAATCGTGTTTGCTGGGCATCTGTAGCAAAGGCCAAATAGAATGCCATGCACAGGTCTATAACACACTGATGAGTACCTGAAAAAATATGTGTAAAATCCACACAATAAAAGCACGCTTTCCCTATAGATGATTGAGAAGATACAAAAGCTCTCACTGGGAGAATCGATAAGTAAAGAGAGATTTGAGAGAATTGGCTATTAAAGCAGAGGGATAAATTGCAATTTCCTCTTCCTGGGAAGATTACTAATCACTACCTATGTCAGATCATTTCATGTCACATTCACAGCTCCATTGTGGATATAATTACACAATTCTTATTCTAAATAGTGATTCTGCAAATAATGATGCTGAAAATAATTAGACAGTGTTATAAATAATATTACATAAATTGAACAATTGTTACATTTTAATGAAACCTAACAATTAGATTCTATTTAGGCAGTGGAAGTTGTACCATGTATTCATTAGTCAGAAGTCATTTGATAGGGATTACTTACTGCTAATAATATAATCGTGTCCCTTTGTCTTAGGATGAATGTGCTCTTCAGTATACCTTCTATATCACTGAACACAGAAGACACAGGCATCCTGAATCAGAGGGAGTTTCTACCATTGCTGGGCACTTTCTTTCAGTGATTAAACAGGGAACAAAACAAATACCCAGCTTCCATGGACCATATATATAAGTACTGAATAAATAAACACTTGATACCACCAATTTCTCCTCTTCTCTAAAATGGTTTCTTTACAGATGACATTCTCCTTGCCCCTTTCTTCCTTTTAGTGATGTCTCCAAGCTCCTTTATTGCTCCTACTTCTACCTCTATCCCCAGAAATAAGGATTTCCCAAATTTTGGTTGTTATTTCTCTGCTCTTTTCTTGCTTTGCTCTCACACACTGAGATCTCATTGGTTTTTGTTTTGTTTTTTTCCTGTTCTGTCCCTTTATTCAGTTGGATTTTTTTGTTTAAAATGTTTTTATTTGAATATAGTAGGCACAAATGTTACATTTGTTTAGAGATACAGCATAATGATTCAACTTCCTTAGATACATTCTTTACACTATGCTCACTGTAGCTAGACTTTCTCACCATACAATGGGATTACAGTATACTTACTGTATTCTGTATGTTGTACCTTTCATTCCCATGACTTGTTCATTCCATAACTGGAAGCCTGTATCTTACTCTCCCTTCCCCTATCTTCCCCTGTCCCTCTGCACCCCTGTCCCTCTGGCCCAATACAGAGTTTGTTCTCTGTATTTATAAATCTGATTTGAGATTTCATCAAATCTTATAGGCTGGACTGCACCCCAAACTATCCCAATTCAAATCCTTCATAATCTGCCTGCTTTAAATTTCCATTTGGATATCCTTCCATAACTTCAAACTCAACTTATGTAAAAAAAGCTTATCCCCCTCTTCCTTTGAGACCTCTCATACATAGCAAAGGTAAAATTTTTTGTAAAACCATTTCAGTTTACATATGTGGTATGTTTTTATATAGGCATATATATATATATATATACATATATATATATATGTTTATATCTATGGGCATATGGACATATAAACACATAAAATGGGTCATGGTACAAAATGTATTTTCTACTATGAGTTCTGGCCAAAAATATTTGAAAGGGAAGGGAGCGGTGGCTGGGTGGCTCAGTTGGTTGAGCATCCAATTCTTGATTTCAGCTTAGGTCATGATCACAGCATTGTGAGATTGAGCCCCGCCTTAGCCTCTGTGTTGGGCATGGAGCCTGCTTGAGATTCTTTCTCTCCTCTCCCTCTGCCTCTCTCTTTCTCCCTCTCTCTCGCACACACACACACACACACAATTATCAATGGAATATATGGCCACAAAGCAGTGGCTTATAGGAAAAATAAAAATCAGACGAAATCACTCAAAACCTATGCTATGCTATATTGTAACCAGAGCAATAATCCAAACAATAATATATATACTAATTGATAGCTTAGCCTAAATAAGAAAGATCGGAGAAGTTTAAAGACTTACGAAAAAACAACTGTCTTAGAATGCTGGCTTGCAGGTACAGAACAAAAGCAAATAGAAGTGGAGCTTTGTGTTGTCAGGGCTGCTGTTAGGATGAAGACCGGAAGACATGGAACCTGCTTTTAGCAGAAAGCCATGCAAGGGTAAGGGTTGCACCTCTGTGAGGAGGGGGACTGGATGTGGGCATCTATTTTTAAACATTCCTATCTTCTCTAAACCTCTTCAGACCAAAAGCCTTCAGCCCTAAAATAGAGTTCAAACATTTCTGTGCAGCAGGCAAGCTTAGAGGTTTTTTCTTTCTTTTTTTCCCCCCCTTCCTGGTGAAGTATTAAACTCTGCTGCATTTATTCTGGCTTTCCTCACCTAGGAAAAAATCACAATGAACAAACACTGCTTCCACATTAGAAAAACATTATGACTATCCTGGCCACATGTCCCAGTTTGTTCTGGTTTAAGCCTGCTGCCTTGGCATGATTGCTAATAGCACCCCTCCACTCTCAAAAGTTTCTGGGTTTGAACAATAAATTATATGGTCATTCTAATTATTTTGCTATTTGCCAGTCTACTGTAGCAGAACAGATGGAAAAGTATGTATAGTAAGTTATAATAAATGCAAAGATAAATGGTAAGCATTCATTGACACAAGTGACAGGGAAGGCACAATTTATGTTTTAGTGTTAACCTCCATGAAGAAGTATCATTGAAGCTGAAGTGTAAGCAGGAACCAGCAGAACAGGTGTGGCCAGCAGACCAAGAGGCAGAGGAAACAGTTTATGCTAAGGCCCTATACTGAGAAATGGTTTTACAGATTTGAGGAAATGAAAAGCAGCTCAGAGTGGAGAGGAGACAGGGATGATGGCTTAAACTTGGGAGGTCTCAGCACAGACTGTGGGAGCCACAGGTAAGTTTGAAAATCCAAGTGGTAGGACACTCATAGATGAACTAAAGAGTCATGAGGGAGAAAACTCAAAGGATGATTCTAAGTTTTTAGAAGAAACCCAGGAGATGAGGATTCAATTTGTAATGATTTCTCTAAATTCTTAGGTACTTCAGTGAGATCACTTTTCTTTGGGACCCAGTTGTCTTATCTATTAAAAAATCATGGACCTGATGCTGTCTAAACACCCTGCCTTCTTGACAGTCTATAATTCTAAACTGCATTTCTGTGGCTTCATATGCATATGGGGCTATACCCTTTCACATACAGGTGTCCTTTTCAATGATTCAATACAACATCTCTTTCAACAGGTAAATTTACCCTTCTGCACATTTTCTCTGTGTATTTTTTCTAGGTTTCTCTCTACAGTAATGTGTTTCTTCTCCATCTCCTTTAATTCTGATTCTGCTCCATTTTTTCCTTTCAGACTTGGCAGCGCTCTCCATAGTTGGGAATGAAGATTGGCATAGATATATCAAAATCAATTGTTTTTTTACTACTCTTGCTAAATACACACACACACACACACACACACACACACACACACAGAAAAGCCAGCATTAGCAAGCAAATGGGAACCCCAACATAAGGTCACCTCCCACTAAATTCTAGTTGGTGAATCTCCCTGGAGTAATTTGATTAAACACATTTGATTTACTTTGCAGAGACAAGCACAGCTCCTACTGGCATTCAGACTCTGAGGGAGCTTCCAACATTTAACAAAACATGTTCATTTATTTAGCAGAGCTTTATTTTCTCCAAAATATCATGTTTCTGTTACTATAGTGGATTCTTTCCAGGTACCTAGAGAATTTACAAAATAAGACCAAAGTGAATGTATGTGCATATGTGGGCACATACACATAAACAGGTATATTATACCACTGTTACTTTCAAGGCTAAGTATTAAAATGCATTTATCAACCTTGCACACAGTGTTGCCATTGGGCTGACCAGCTAATATAGACACCTTAAGTTTCCAATCTTCTAAATTTTCCCAGAGGAAATGTCCACACTGTAAAGGTAGAGTGAGAGCATTATGAACAGACTCATTCAAAGTGTGATTTGATGACAACTTGAACTGTAAAAAAAAATGCAGATTCCTGAGTCCTATGCCAGAATCATCATGTTAAAAGTGTGTGTGTGTGTGTGTGTGTGTGTGTGTGTGTGTGCACATGTGTATCTAGTAGAGCTTCTTAGGCTTTTACATGTATAGAACTTATCTGGGGATCTTGCAAAAATGCCAGTTCTAATCCAGGAGGTCTGGGGTGGGCCATGAGATGATACTTTTCTCAAAGCTCTCAGGTGATGGCCGTGGGCTGGTCCACTGACCACACTTGGAGGAACAAAGCATAAAAGTGTGTACAAGGCAGGGAAGTGGGGGGGGTGTAAAATTGTGGAGTAGGAGACCTAAATTTTGTCTCTTCCCAGGAATTCAGCTGGATAGTTATCAAACCATTCTGAACTCCTACAAACTCAACAGGAGATCAAAGAAACAAATAGCAGCAATTCTATGAACAGAAAGTGGCCACTTTCAGGAAGGTAGGACATGCGGAGAAGTGAATCTGAGGTAATATTTGGGAAGATAAACCGTGGGGGGAGGGAGCCTTGATCAGCCAGCTACCGGCAAGTGATGGAACAGCGGAGCACAAAATCAGAACTTTTAGAAGACTGCTCCACTGAAGGACATTGCTCCAGTGGCTATGCAGGGGATAGAACACTTGCTGGGACAATGTGGTCTCAGGACCCTCAGAGTCATAGAAAGACTGGGGGTGTCTTTGTGTGGCAGAGTTCCCAAGTATTGAAGTGGGGAAGCCGGCGGCAAAGATGGAGCCAAGGAGGGGGCTCTCAACTCAGGGTTACCATAAACTGTGAACCGAGACACAGTCAGGCCACTGCTCTTCAAGCAGGGACCCAAGAAGCAGCAGATCAGGGAGACTGACCTTCCTCCCCTGGGATAAGTGGCACAGGAGCACAGCTCAGGCATCTGCTTGGTTTGGAGACTCCAAATGGGGCCGTGTGCCAGAGATAGAAACACTCAGCCATAGGCTGGGTGAGCACGGCATGCAGCCGGGGACCAGAGAGACAGGAGGGATTAACTGCTTTTCTCTGAAGGTGCACTGAGGAGTGGGGTCCTGAGTTCTTGGCTCCTCTGGGGCCAGAGATTGGAAAGCCACCATTTTCATTCTTGCCCTCCAAAGCTGTACGGAAAGCTTTTAGGGAACAAAAGCTACCAAGAGTAACCCAAGCAGATTGCTTAGCCTGGCCCCAGGCAAGTGCAGTGCAGTTCTGCCTTAGGCAAAGATATTTGAGAATCACTGCAACAGGCCTCTCCCCCAGAAAGATCAGCAAGAACATCCAGCCAAGACCAAGTTTACTGATCAATGAGAACTGCAAAACTCCAGCACTAGGAGAACACAGCACATAGAATTCATGGCTTTCCCCCCCATGATTCTTTAGCCTTTCAAAGCTAATTTTTTAAATTTTCTTTTTCTTTTTTTCTTTTTTGAAATTTTCTTCTTTCTTACTTTAACCAACATCTTATCAATTCCTTTTATAAATCTTTTTAAATTTTCATTTTTGTAGTCATATTCTATCCCTTTAATTTTTGTATGTATTCTATCCCTTTTTTTGGTATGTATATAAGTTTTTTCTATGTATATAAGTTTTTTTTCTTTAAAATTTTGTGATACAGTTTCTTCTAACAGACCAAAATATTCCCTAAATGTAGTGTATGGTTTTGTTCTAGTCTCCTGCTTAATCACATTCTCTCCTTTTTATATATTTATTTATTTTCTTTCTTTTTTCAGCCAAATTCTTACCAACTCCTTTTTAAAAATATTTTTTAATTTTCATCTTTATAGTCATATTCCATCCCTTCATCATATTTACCCTTATTTGTGTGTGTGTGTGTATACGTGTGTGTATATGTATATATATATATATATGTTTTCCTTTCTTTAAATTTTGGGAGAGAGTTTCTTCTAACAGACCAAAATATAGTGTGTGGCTTTGTTCTAGTCACCAGCATGATCATATTCTTTTTTTTTTTTTTTTTTTTTTGTATCTTTTCCCCCAGTTTCAGGTCTCCTCTGATTTGCTTAGTGAATATTTTTCTGGGGTCACCGTTACACTTTTAGCATTTGTTCTCTCATTCATCTATTCTTCTCTGGACAAAATGACAAAAAAGAAAAACTCACCTCAAAAAAAAAGAAGAGGCAGAACTGACTGCCAGGGACCTAATCAATTTGACATTAGTAAGATGTCAGAACTAGAGTTCTGAATGAGGATTATAAAGATATTAGCTCGGTTTGAAAAAAGCACAGAAGATACTATAGAATCCCTTTCTGGATAAATACAAGAACTAAAATCTAACCAAGTCAAAATTAAAAAGGCTATTAATGAGATGTAATAAAAAATGGAAGCTCTAACTGCTAAGATAAATAAGGCAGAAGAGAGAATTAGTGATATAGAAGACAAAATGATGGAGAATAAAGAAGCTGAGCAAAAGAGAAACAAACAACTACTAGAACACAAGGGGAGAATTCAAGAGATGAGTGATACCATAAGATGAAACAATATTAGCATAATTGGGATCCCAGAGTAAGAAGAAAGGCAGGGGGGAAGAGGGTATATTGGAGAAAATTATAGCAGAGAATTTCCCTAATTTGGCAAAGGGAACAAGCATCAAAATCCAGGAGGCACAGAGAAGCCTCTTCAAAATCAATAAAAATAGGTCCACACCCCATCATCTAATAGCAAAACTTACACTTCCTAGTGACAAAGAGAAAATCCTGAAAATAGCTTGGGACAAGAAGTCTGTCGCATACAATGGTAGAAATATTAGATTGGCAGCAGACCTATCCATAGAGACCTGGCAGGCCAGAAAGAACTTGGCATGATGTAGACAGACTACTAAAAGAGAAAAATATGCAGCCAAGAACACTATATACAGCTAGGCTGTCATTCAGAATAGAAGGAGAGGTAAAAAGCTTCCAGGACAAGCAAAAACTAAAAGAATTTGCAAACACCAAACCAGCTCTACAGGAAATATTGAAAGGGGCCCTCTAAGCAAAGAGAAAGCCTAAAAGTAACATAGACCAGAAAAGAACAGAGACAATATACAGTAATAATCACCTTACAGACAATACAATGGCACTAAATTCATGTCTTTCAGTAGTTACCCTCAATGGAAATGGACTAAATGCCCCAATCAAAAGACACAGGGTATCAGAATGGATAAAAAAACAAGACCCGTCAATATGCTATCTACAAGAAACTCATTTTAGACCCAAATACACCTCCAGATTTAAAGTGAGGGGGTGGAAAACAATTTACCATGCTAATGGACATCAAAAGAAAGCTGGGGTGACAATCATAATATCAGATAAATTAGATTTTAAACCAAAGACTATAATAAGTGATGAGGAAGGACCCTATAACATACATAAAGGGTATGTCCAACAAGAATACCTAATAATTTTAAATATCTATGCCCCTAACATGGGAGCAGCCAATTATATAAAACGATTAACAAAAAAATCAAAGAAACACATTGACAATAATACAATAATAATAGGGGACTATAACACCCCCCCTTACTGAAATGGACAGATTATCTAAGCAAAGGATCAACAAGGAAATAAAGGCTTTAAATTATACACTGGACAAGATGGACATCACAGATATATTTAGAACATTCCATCCCAAAACAACAGAATATATATTCTTCTCTCGTGCACATGGAACATTCCCCAGAGATCACATCCTGGATCACAAATCAGGTCTCAACTGGTAGCAAAAGACTGGATCATTCCCTGCACATTTTGAGGCCACAATGCTCTGCCTATCAAAATACCATCAACTTTTTTCAAAGAAATGGGACAAATAATCCTGAAATTTAAATGGAACCAGAAAAGACCCCGAATAGTTAGAGGAATGTTGAAAAAGAAAACCAAAGCGGTGGCATCATAATTCCAGGCTTCCAGCTCTATTACAAAGCTGTAATCATCAAGACAGAATGGTACTGGCACAAAAACAGACACATAGATCAATGGAATAGAATAGAGAGCCCAGAAATGGACCCTTAACTCTATGGTCAACTAATCTTCAACAAAGCAGGAAAGAATGTCCATTGGAAAAAAGACAGTCTCTTCAACAAATGGTATTTGGGAAATTGGACAGCCATATGAAGAAAAATGAAACTGGACCATTCCCTTACCCCATGCACAAAAATAGACTCAAAATGGATGCAAGACCTCAATGTGAGATAGGAATCCATCAGAATTCTTGAGGAGAACGCAGGCAGCAATCTCTTTGACCTCAGCCACAGCAACTTCTTCCTAGAAACATCACCAAAGGCAAGGGAAGCAAGGGCAAAAATGAGCTTTTGGGACTTTTGCGCAGCAAAGGAAAACAGTCAACAAAACCAAAAGACAACTGACAGAATGGAAGAAGATATTTGCAAGTGACCTATCAGATAAAAGGCTAGTATCCAAAATCTATAAAGAACTTATCAAACTCAACATCCAAAGAACAAATAATCCAATCAAGAAATGGGCAGAAGACATGAAGAGACATTTCTGCAAAGAAGACATCCAAATGGCCAGCAGACACATGAAAAAGTGCTCAACATCACTCAGCATCCAGGAAATACAAATCAAAACCACAGTGAGATACCACCTCACATAAGTCAGAATGGCTAAAAATAACAAGTCAGGAAATGAGAGGTGTTGGCGAGGATGTGGAGAAAGGAGAACCCTCCTATACTGTTGGTGGGAATGCAAGCTGGTGCAGCCACTCTGGAAAACAGCATGGAGGTTCCTCACAAATTTGGAAATAGAGCTACCCTATGACCCAGTAACTGAACTACTGGGTATTTGCCCTAAAGATACAAATGTAGTGATCCAAAGGGGCATATGCACCCCAATGTTTATAGCAGCAATGTTCACAATAGCCAAACTATGGAAGAGCCTAGCTGTCCATCAACAGATGAACGGATAAAGAAGAGGTATATACCATATATATATATATATATATATATATATATATATATGAATATTATATAGCCATCCAAGAAACAAAATCTTGCCATTTGCAATGATGTGGATGGAACTAGAGGGTATTATGCTAAGTGAGGTAAATCAATCAGAGTAAGACAATTATCATATGATCTCCCTGATATGAGGAATTTGAGAAATAATATAGAAGATTATAGGGGAATGGAGGGAAAAATGAAACAAGATGAAACCAGAGAGGGAAACAAACCGTAAGAGACTCTCAATCTCAGGAAACAAACTGAGGGTTGCTGTAGTGGAGGGGTTGGGGGAGGGATGGGGTGGCTGGGTGATGGACACTAGGGAGGGTATGTGCTAGGGTGAGCTCTGTGAATTGTGTAAGACTCATGAATTACAAACCTGTACCCCTGAAACAAGTAATACATTATATGTTAATTTTTTTAAAGTATGTACCTGGTTATACGGTGTAGTATCGATGTGCTGCCATTGGAAGATTTTTCCTGCCAGTTTCATTTCAAAGGTAATTGGTTCACTGCTGAATGCCTGAGAAACAATACATATAGAAGAATGTTTCCACTAATAGGGCTCATTAGAAAGGCTTCAGAAAACAATATGATCATTTTTACAATTTGAAAATGCCTATTAAATCTACCTTCTTAATACATCAAACATAGAGTGGCTCAGCAAGTCATTATCAACCTGTGGGCTGTTTGATGCCCAATTTATTTCCTGAGCAATCTTCATTGAGCACTTCCTGTATAACCTTTCTTCCTATGACAACAAAGTGGAACAAGCTGTCAATATGTCTTTCTAGACACTGATCAAGGAAAATGCAGCCTCTCAACACTGATGCTCAGCTTCCCAGCATTTATTACCCCTCAACAAAATAAATCCACTCTTTAAACAGACAGCCTCCTATGTCAGCATGGTTAGGGATGGTAAGATGTGCCTGTAATTTTCACATTTATTCTTAATCTAAGTTATATGCAGCTCTGTTGCTGTCTTGTTTAACTTCTGAAATTGCTAGCTCCAACCCTTGCACCATTTTTAAGGGAAATTGATTCCTCTGAATGGGCTCACCAAATCTTACAGATGTTGATATTTTGTATCATACTCACTGCAGTTGTCAAGAAATGTAAGTAGGAATAGTATTAATCAATTGCTAACTACATGTACAGCATTTGCATCCTTATCTGGTATAATCTTCATAGTTTCTTCACGTCTTTAATTTTGCCCATTCTCATATATAAAGAAATTAGGCCAAGAGACTGCAATGAAATTAGTAATGGAAATAGAATCCAACCTAGCTACTTCATTTCTAAATCTACATTTTTCCTTCAAAAACTGGCTTCTTAGATGCTAGGATTAAGTGAGGTGAGATGACACTGACCACTTGTAAGGGTTTTCCAAGAAACATTTATGTAGGACAAATTTGAGCAAAATGGTCTCAAAGATTCTTTCAAATCTCAGTGTTCTAATATGTCATGAATACATGAATAAAATATATTATATATTGTGAATTTCCAATACTGTATTTCACTGAATCACGCACACATTTAAGTAAATTGACAAAATCTTAACCAGATAAGTAATTTAAATTGAAAGAACAAGACAGATCTCAGCCTATAACATCAAAAAATTTAAGCTCAGGAAAAATGAGACCTCACCATTTGGTAGCAATTTATATGAAGAAGAAAAAACAAACAGAAAATCTGTGCATAGTTTGTCACAAATTCAAAATTATCCAGTAACTAAGTAAGTTGAGAGCACCTTAGATCATCTAATGAAGAAGCAGTTTATCTTGCATCTCAAAAAGCATAGTGTCACTTAATTTTGAAGCTGGTTATTACTATAATGGGTTTAACTAAAGTAAACTCTCTAACTACCTTTCAACCAAAGGCATCTCTGAAATTAAAATAATGTGTTCAGTTCTTGAACAATAGCAAAGTACATTTTTAAAAATCAAGATCAGTTGATTATATCTGAAATAGTGTAAGACAAAGACTGCAAGCTCAGTGTTGATGGAAAGGGCAGGTAAGATAAATGAATACACCTAGCTCCATGGAGACTGGAATAAAAGGAATCATGTTCTACTTATGTAGAGGAAAGTTGACCAGCACACCAAGTACTCTGTGTATTAAAAGCAATCAAAGTCAATTTGTGAAAATACCAATGAACAGAATGTCCACTTCTCTGAAGAAATGTCTTGTATTAAACAATCAATTTACTGAAGAACCATTTACCAAATTACTAATTCATCAGAAATTTGTTTCTAATAACCAACTTCTAAGGATTAGAGCTGCATATTATGCTTTCAAATCAGTCTGTGTGTTGGGTCCATTATCAAAGGAAAAAGACTGAGACAAAATGAAAGTTATGCAAAGCCTTATTCTATACCAAACATTAGAAGTCAGACTGACCGCCAGGGCTGCCTCCAAAGAGAACGACCCACCCTTGGTCTTATAGGTTAGTTTTATAGGGCACAACCACAGACCTCTACGTATGTGGCTTTGGCTGATTGGATGTCTCCTACCTGTGTGTTTTAGTAACGGTTACCCAGAATTGATACTAGTAACTGCTGAGGCGTTTATTAAACAACAAAATGGGCTTGTTTTAGGTGTGCGTTTTAGCAACAGTTACCTGGAACTAATATCAGTAACTGTTGAGGCATTTATTAAACAACAAAATGGCTACCTAGGCAACATGGAGTCATTATGGCTAAGTAGGCCCAGGTAGGCCCTAGGGGTTTAACAGGTTTTAACGTGGAATCGGCCCCAACATGTGAAATATTTTTCTATAATATGGGGGAAATGGTTTTCTTTTGAATTTTAATGTTAAATACCATGCATTGTCAAAAATGTCAAAGCTTTTATAAATGGCAAGTAGGGTATGTTTCTCTTTTCTAACTCATTTTTACTTATTTTTTATTTTTTAAAAGATTTTATTTATTTATTTGACAGAGATCACAAGTAGGCAGTGAGGCATGCGGGGGGCGGTGGGGGAGAGAAGCATGCTCCCTGCTGAGCAGAGAGCCTGATGTGGGGCTTGATCCCAGGACCCTGAGATCATGACCTGAGCTGAAGGCAGAGTCTTAACCCACTGAGCCACCCAGGCAGCCTGATTCTCCAGCTCTTTAAGGTGTAAAGAGGGCTGGTATATTCAGGATTTTTCTTTTTTCTTTTCCTTTTTTCTTTTTTCTTTTCTCAGTGGGTTAAGCCTCTGCCTTTGGCTCAGGTCGTGATCTCGGGGTCTGGGATCGAGCCCCGCATCAGGCTCTCTGCTCAGCGGGGAGCCTGCTTCTCCCTCTCTCTGCCTGCCTCTCTGCCTACTTGTGATCTCTGCCTCTCAGACAAATAAATAAAATCTTTTTTAAAAAATGGATGAATAAATAAAATCTTAAAAAAAAAGGAAAAAGAAAAATGAGGAAACAGTGAATGAACAACACTCAGATAAAGAATCCTATTTGTTGCCTCACACATTAGCAAAAGATTAATAAATGTTCATGATTTAGGATATTAGCCTTATCTTCACCTTACAAATGGGCTATATACTAAAAAGCTCATTAGTAAATCAACTGTTTAGAACTTGGCCTGAATTCTCATACATACATATCTACATACATATATTCATACACATACACATTCACAAACATAAAAACATAAACATATATATATAATTTAAAATAATAAAGTGATGCATATTACATATAAAAAAAGAATCCTGTTTGGACAATAAATGTACAAAGAATATTAATCTCACTAGTAATCAGGGAAATGCAGTTTTAAAAAGGTAACATTTCTCTCTCATTAGATTAGCAAGAATTGAAGGAAACTGACAACACCAAGGTTGGATAAAAATGAGGGAATAGTAATCATATAGGTTATGCACATCTTTACAAATTTAGAGATTATTTTGACAATATCTAGTTTCAATCTTTGTTTTCTGCCCCAAAAACTCTTCAAAATTCTATATGCAGACATACACAAAGATACAGTTTGCAACAATATTTATCATAGCAAATTAAAAAAATAACATCCATGTAAGAGGAATAACTAATGGAAAATCCAAATTGTGTCATATATATACAATGGAATACCATGTAGCAATACAGTAAGGGAACTCAATCTACATGTACCAGCCTGAAAGACTTACAAACATAGTACTGAATTTAAAAAAGAACATTTTCATGATATACACACATGCCATCAATTTTGAACAATGTTCAAAAATTAATAAAACAGTAGTATGTGTTGGTCTTTGAGAGGCTATAATGGAGTAAAACCTAACAGCTAGACAAGAAAAAAAAAATTAACTTCAGTGTAATAGTGACCCAGAGAGAGACAAAAGGGACTTAAACTATTTTTCTCTATACATAAAATATTTTATTCCATCCCAAAATCATGAAAGATTTAAATGAAACTGTTAATATTTTAATATTAGGACAGGTTCATGAGCACTTTCCTGTATGTGTCCTGATGGTTTTCTGTATTTGAAATATTTGCTATATAACCAGACAGGGAAGAGGGAAAATGAGAGGGGAAAAATAAAAAAAAAAAAAATAAAAAAAAAAAAAGAAGAGGTGATAGTATCAAAGAAAACAAGTAGTCAAGAGAAGAATTACTACTAGGAAATAACAAATATAAGTGAAAGAAAAGAATACAGAAAGGGGAAGAGAAAAAAAACTGAAAAATTTCCAAATAAAATTAGCTACAAATGGAGCAAAAACTCACACCCTGTCCCCTGGATGCTCCCATTTCTTCTCTTTTCTCACATCTGTTTTCCATTTGTCCCAGATCTTCCTTCTCAGGACTTAAAACATTAGAAAAATACTTAAAGTCAAGCTATTTTGTAACCTTTTATACACAAACATGTTCATGTGCCATTCGCTGAAACAAAACCCTCTGCAAAAGTGCTACACAAAGTAATTGCTACAGATAAGAACAGAAATTGATCATGTTTAGACACTTGTATAGCAGTCTGATAGAGTAAATTTATGTTCCTTGAATATAACAATAGGAAGTGTAGGCTTGTATTTTACAATCATATATTAATGTCACTGTACTATCATTTCTTTGTTTTTTATATTTTACTGAAGTATCAGCCTGCAAAAGTTTAGAAATTAAAATAATAATAAAATAATAGGGGCATCTGGGTGGCTCAGTGGGATAAGCCTCTGTTTTCGACTCAGGTCATGATCCCAGAGTCCTGGGATCAAGCCCTGCATCAGGCTCTCTGCACAGCAGGGAGTCTATTTCTCTCTCTCTCTCTCTCTCTCTCTCTCTCTCTGCCTACTTGTGAGCTCTCCCTCTGTCAAATAAATAAAATCTTAAAAAAGTAGTAATAAAGAGTTTTTCAACAGAGATTGGGAAGCACTGCTCTGGGGATCAGAAAGAGAAGGAATTGTTCCCTTTGTGGGATGTGTGTACATGTGTGCCCACTCATGCATCTTTGGGTTTATGGAGGGGCTGCTCCTTCTCAGTGCTCTCCAGAGTACTTCTCTTTGTTTCAGATGTAGGTTAGTCAAGGACAAAACTGAAGCAACCCAATGAACAATAACAAAAAAGACCTTTACTTTATCCATTTTTTCAAACAGAAATTAGCATATAATTTAAAAACTACGTTTATTAAGGACTAGGAGAGAACAAAGCCATCCTCAAAGAGAAATAAGTAAGGAACACGGAAAGCCATCCTGACGTCTGCATTAGACAGAATTCTAGCCCATCTGAAAGGGTAGTGGTGGCAGGTTGTGGGATTTCTCTCCCACACTGCATCCTGTTCGTGTGACTGGCACAAAAAAAGCTCTTAATTCAGATCATGAGGTGATGCCAATCTAGTTCTGGCTTTAGCACCCACTTCTTGAGAGAGGCTGACCAGACAGCAACAAGAGAGCAAGTAGTTAACAAGGCAAGCTTCAGCCCCAGATAGAATTTGATTTTATTACTGTCTTTGGCTACTTTATTCATTACTATGGAAGAGTTTCATATGTGCTTTTATATGTGCTAAAATGGAAAATAAACACCTGCATCATAAGGCTGCCATGGAGAGGGCCTGGGTGGCTTAGTTGGTTAAGTGTCTGCCTTCAGCTCAGGTCATGATTACAGGTCCTGGGATCCGGGATTGTGCCTGGCATCCAGCCCCACATGGCTTCTCTCTCTCCCTCTGACCCTCCCCGCTCATTCTTTTTCTTTCTCTCTCTCTCTCAAATAAATAAATAAGATCTTTTTTGAAAAGGACAACTATGAAGAAAGAAGCTCACGTGAAAAGGGCCCTTCCTAGTGACAGAAATAAAGTAGTCAATTATTAGTTCTATTATGGTTACTATTATTAATTATTATTTATTAATTATATAATTAATATTAGTAATTTTAATATAATATTAGTTCTAGTACTATTAATATTGCTATTAGTAATAGGAGCTATGTGCATGTCCATGTCTTAGGGTCATGGTCAGAACAAGAATAATCTACCCCTACATTCACATGAAACTAAATAAACTAAAATTTTGGCAACTGAAGGTTTTGTGATACATTCAATAAAGGCAGCAATTAAGCTAATGTGGAAGAGCCATGTTCTAGAATGCTACTAGCTGTTCTTATTGAACAGTGAATAAACATTGTAAGCAGCTCCAGAAGTCAGAACAGGAAAAAATGGGTGAACTTTATAGGGTGAAAGATTTTGAGTCTGAAAAAAATGGCATTCTTAAATACTAGAACTCCAAAACAAAACAAAGGATTGATATGCAAGGGAGTATTTGTATGTACTCCATTGTGTGTGTGTGTGTATACATACATATATATGCAGTGTGCACACACGTGTGCATGCACACACACATACACACACACCACATACAAACATTTATCCAATGAGAAAAATAGAGAACATTTATGTCAAGGCTATGTCGAATGGTTTTCATGTAGTATATTGTCTCATTTGGCTTTTCAAAAGCATGTAGTACTAGTGATGTGTCATAACCTTCATACATATAAGGATACTACATCTCAGAACTTTTAAATAACTTGCGGTGCCTGGGTGGCTCAGTCAGTAAAGTGTCTATCTTCAGCTCACGTCATGATCTCAGGCTCCTGGAATCAAGCCCTGAGTCCTGTGGTGGCTCCTTGCTCAGCACACAACCTGCTTCTCCCTCTCCTCGCTCATGCTTTCTCTTGCTATCTCTGTCACTCTCTCTCAAATAAATAAATAAAATCATTTAAAAATTAAAGAAAAAAAAAGAACTTTTAAGTAACTCAACTACAATTTCTGAGCTTGAATAGAGAAAAAGCCAGGCCTTGAACCTAAGAAAATCCCAAGTTACTTGTTGTTATGTTTGCTTTGACAATGGGCCTTCTTTTATTAATTTTAGTTGTTTTTGTCATTATGAGGATGCTTTTGTTCTCTTCCTCCCCCATGGGAATGTGACAACGGCTGGAGACATTTTTGGTTGTCATAATGTGAGGTGGAGGAGGGTTGCTAGTGCACCTTGTTGGCAGGGACCAGGAATGTTGCTGAAGTCCTACATTATACAGGGAAGCTTTCAGCAAAATGTCAGGAGTGCTGAGGTTGAAAAATCCTAATTTGTGAAACTTCTTCCTTCAGATCTTTAACACTGGCTTCTACTACCAGGCTTAGGTGTACATCATTGTCAAATTTAAGAATATACCCATTGTGTTTATATCTACACGGTCCCTAACTTTCTTTCTTCTCTTAATGTTCCATTTAGTTTCTCCTTTTTAGTGTCCCTTTTAAATTTTGCCTTCCTGCAACAACCAGTCAAAACTAGTGTTCAGGCTATTAAAACACTGACCAACTTTCTTGTCATTAAAATGATTGAGTTGCCAATTCTGAGGGATTTATTTTATCTGTTAACATTTTCTACTCAGAAGGTAAATTTGGATTCTAATTCCTTTGGGGGACTGGTTTTTTTGTGTTTGTTTGTTTGTTTGTTTGTTTTGAGAGAGAAAAAGAGTGCTCAGTTCAGGAGGCAGGGGAGAGGCAGAAGGAGAGGGAAACAGAGAATTCCAAGCAGGCTCCTGACTCAGTGCAGAGCCTGACAATGGGGCTTGATCCTGGAACCCTCATATCGTGACCTGAGCCAAAATCGAGAGTCAGGCTCTTAACTGATGGAGCCATCCAGGCACCCCTTTGGGAGAATTATTTGCTCCCATCTGCCTAGTTGCTCTGAGAAAGCAAGTCCCCATGTGAATACACGTGACACAAGTCACTGGAAAACTCTAGGCATCTGTTTTTATGCAGCGTCTCTTTTTGGAAACTGCCCACCACTGTGGTTAGGTCATTTTGAGAGCAGGAGTGGGAAGGTATCCCCTCATTTTCATTCCTTTAGGTCTCGTCAGTGCAAGACATTTCCCCATGGATTTCCATTTTGTCTGCTGAGACTCAAACTCCAAGTTGCATGGGACTATTAAAGCAAAATGAGAGTAACTGGAAGGCATCACCAGAGCTTCCTTGTTGGCAGAAACTTACCTTTAAGACAAGGCTGTAAGCTTGGCTGAATGTTGAAGGTACAGTAGGCACAGTCTGACTTTGGACCTGTATCATTGGTTATATTATCATAACTGAAGCATTACAATATGGGGAAATGACATTATTGCCTTCAGCTGACACTTCTTTCAACCAGTAGAAATAAGACAGTTCTCATTTTTAAATTTTTTTTTACTTTTTTATTAACATATAACATATATTATTAGCCCCAGGCATACAGCCCCTGTGAATCGCCAGGTTTACACACTTCATAGCACATGCCTTCCCCAATGTCCATAACCCCACCACCTTCTCCCTACCTTCCTCCCCCCGGCAACCCTCAGTTTGTTTTGTGAGATTAAAAGTCTCTTATGGTTTATCTCCCTCCTGAACCCATCTTGTTTCATTTATTCTTTTCCTAACCCCCAAACCCCCCACGTTGCCTGTCAACTTCCTCATATCAGGGAGATCATATGAAAATTGTCTTTCTCTGTCTGACTTATTTCACTAAGCATCATACCCTCTAGTTCCATCCACATCGACACTAAAAGCAAGATTTCATATTTTTTTGATGGCTGCGTAGTATTACATTGTATATATATATATATATACCACTCTTCTTTACCCATTCATCTGTTGATGGACATCTAGGTTCTTTCCATAGTTTGGCTATTGTGGACACTGCTGCTATAAACATTCAGGTGCACATGCCCTTTCGGATCACTACATTTGTATCTTTAGGGTAAATACCCAGTAGTGCAATTGTTGGGTTGTAGGGTAGCTCTATTTTCAATTTTTTGAGGAAACTCCATGCTATTTTCCAGAGTGGTTGCACCAGCTTGCATTCCCACCAACAGTGTAGGAGGGTTCCCCTTTTTCCGCATCATCGCCAGCATCTGTCATTTCCTGATTTGTTAATTTTAACCATTCTGACTGGAGTGAGGTGGTATCTCATTGTGGTTTTGATTTGTATTTCCCGGATGCCGAGTGATATGGAGCACTTTTTCATCTGTCTGTTGGCCATCTGGATGTCTTCTTTGTAGAAATGTCTGTCCATGTCCTCTGCCCATTTCTTGATTGGGTTGTTTTTTGGGTGTTGAGTTTGCTAAGTTCTTTATAGATTTTTGACATTGGTCCTTTATCTGATATGTCATTTGCAAATATCTTCTCCCATTCTGTCAGTTGTCTTTTGATTGTGTTAACTGTTTCCTTTGCTGTGCAAAAGCTTTTGATCTTAATGAAGTCCCAAAAGTTCATTTTTGCCCTTGCTTCCCTCGCCTTTGGCTATGTTCCTTGAAAGAAGTTACTGCAGCTGAGGTCGAAGAAATTGTTGCCTGTGTTCTCCTCAAGGATTTTGATGGATTCCTTTCTCACATTGAGGTCCTTCATCTATTTTGAGTCTATTTTCATGTGTGGTATAAGGAAAATGGTCCAGTTTCATTTTTCTGCATGTGGCTGTCCAAATTTACCAACACCATTTGTGGAAGGGGCTGTCTTTTTTCCATTGGACATTCTTTCCTGCTTTGTCGAAGATTAGTTGACCATAGAGTTGAGGGTCTATTTCTGGGCTCTCTATTCTGTTCCATTGATCTATGTGTCTGTTTTTGTGCCAGTACTATGCTGTCTTGATGATGACAGCTTGGTAATAGAGCTTGAAGTCTGGAATTGTGATGCCACCAATATTGAATTTTTCAATATTCCTCTGGCTATTCAAGGTCTTTTCTGATTCCATATAAATTTTAGGATTATTTGTTCCATTTCTTTGAAAGAAATGGATAGGATTTTGATAGGGATTGCATTACATGTGTAGATTGGTTTAGGTAGCATAGACATTTTCACAATATTTGTTCTTGCAATCCAGGAGCATGGAACATTTTTCCATTTCTTTGTGTCTTCCTCAATTTCTTTCATGAGTACTTTAGAATTTTTTAAGTATAGGTTCTTTGCCTCACTGGTAGGTTTATTTTAGGTATCTTATGGTTTTGGGTCCAATTGTAAATGGGATTGACTCCTTAATTTCTCTTCTGTGTTGTTGTTGGTGTAAAGAAATGCAACTGATTTCTGTGCATTGATTTTATATCCTGACACTTGACTGAATTCTTGTACAAGTTCTAGCAGATCTGGAGTGGAGTCTTTTGGGTTTTCCACATATAGTATCATATTATCTGCAAACAGTGATAGTTTGACTTCTTCTTTGCTGATTTGGATGCTTTTAATTTCTTTTTGTTGTCAGATTGCTGAGGCTAGGACTTCTAGTACTATGTTGAATAGCAGTGGTGATAATGGATATCCCTGCTGTGTTCCTGACCTTAGCAGAAAACCTCTCAGTTTTTCTCTATTGAGAATGATATTCGCAGTGGGTTTTTCATAGATGGCTTTGATGATATTGAGGTAGGTACCCTTTATCACTACACTTTGAAGAGTTTTGATCAGGAAAGGGAGCTGTATTTTGTCAAATGCTTTTTCAGCATCTATTGAGAGTGTCATATGGTTCTTATTCTTTCTTTTATCAATAATGTATTGTATCACATTGTTTGATTTGTAGGTGTTGAACCAACCTTGCATCCCTGAATAAATCCCACTTGGTCATGGTGAATAATCCTTTTAAGGTACTGTTGGATCCTATTGGCTAGTATGACATTCCTCATTTTTGAGGAAAATAGAACAATTTAAAAATCTTGACCTTTTTATAACCCAATAGAAATGCAATGGTAGGGTTCAAGAAACTTGAAAAAAATAAGAGCTACTGGAGGGGGAGTCAAGATGGCGGAGAAGTAGCAGGCTGAGGCTACTTCAGGTAGCAGGAGATCAGCTAGATGGCTTATCTAAAGATTGCAAACACCTACAAATCCAACGGGAGATTGAAGAGAAGAAGAACAGCAATTCTAGAAACAAAATCAACCACTTTCTGAAAGGTAGGACTGGCAGAGAAGTGAATTCAAAGTGACGGGAAGATAGACCGCGGGGGGAGGGGCTGGCTCCCGGCAACCGGCGGAGCAATGGAGCACAAAATCAGGACTTTTAAATGTCTGTTCCGCTGAGGGACATTGCTCCAGAGGCTTAAAGGGGGGAGTAGCCCACACGGGGTCAGCGTGACCTCAGGTCCCGCAGGGTCACAGAAGGATCGGGGGTGTCTGAGTGTCGCAGAGCTTACAAGTATTAGAACAGGGAAAGTGGCTACAGAGACAGAGCTGAGGAGTGAGCTCTCATCTCGGGGTTACCTTGAACCGGTCGCAGGCTCGGTGAGCTTGGAGAGCAGCCAGAGGCCAGGGTGACAGGAGTAATTGGGCACTGTTCTCTGAGGGCACACTGAAGAGTGGGGCCCCGGGCTCTCAGCTCCTCCGGCTGGAGACTAGGAGGCCATCTTCATCCCTGTTCTCCGGAACTCTACGGAAAGCGCTCAGGGAACAAAAGCTCCCGAAAGCAAACCCGAGCAGATTACTCAGCCCGGCCCCTGGTAAGGGCAGTGCAATTCCGCCTAGGGCAAAGACACTTGAAAATCACTACAACAGGCCCCTCCCCCAGAAGATCAACAAGAAATCCAGCCAGGACCAAGTTCACCTACCAAGGAGTGCAGTTTCTATACCAAGGAGAGCAGCAGAATTCCAGAGGAGGAGAAAGCAAAGCACGGAACTCATGGCTTTCTCCCCATGATTCTTTAGCCTTGCGGT
>NW_022631028.1:17477313-17563745 GCF_010015895.1 Lontra canadensis | reverse complement strand
ATATATATATATATATATATATATATATATTTCCTTTTCATATTGTTTCTTTATTCGTTTTCTTTTTTTAATTGGTTTTTTTTTTTTTTCTTTCTGAACCTCTTTTTATCCCCTTTTCCCCCCTTCACTATTGGGATCTCTTCTGATTTGGTTAAAGCATATATTCCTGGGGTTGTTGCCACCCTTTTAGTATTTTACTTGCTCCTTCATATACTCTTATCTGGACAAAATGACAAGGCGGAAAAATTCACGAAAAAAAAAAAAAAAAAAAGAACAAGAGGCAGTACCAAAGTCTAGGGACCTAATCAATACAGACATTGGTAATATGTCAGATCTAGAGTTCAGAATGACAATTCTCAAGGTTCCAGCCATGCTCGAAAAAGGCATGGAAGATATTAGAGAAACCCTCTTGTGAGATATAAAAGCCCTTTCTGGAGAAATAAAAGAACTAAAATCTAACCAAGTTGAAATCAAAAATCTGTCAATGAGGTGCAATCAAAAATGGAGGCTCTTACTGCTAGGATAAATGGGGCAGAAGAAAGAATTAGCAATATAGAAGACCAAATGACAGAGAATAAAGAAGTTGAACAAAAGAGGGACAAACAGCTACTGGACCACGCGGGGAGAATTCGAGAGATAAGTGAAACCATAAGATGAAACAACATTAGAATAATTGGGATTCCAGAAGAAAAAGAAAGAGAGAGGGGAGCAGAAGGTATATTGGAGAGAATTATTGGAGAGAATTTCCCCAATATGGCAAAGGGAACAAGCATCAAAATCCAGGAGGTGCAGAGAACCCCCCACTCAAAATCAACAAGAATAGGTCCACACCCTGTCACCTAATAGTAAAATTTACAAGTCTTAGTGACAAAGCGAAAATCCTGAAAGCAGCCCGGGAAAAGAAGTCTGTAACATACAATGGTAAAAATATTAGATTGGCAGCAGACTTATCCACAGAGACCTGGCAGGCCAGAAAGAGCTGGCATGATATATTCAGAGCACTAAACAAGAAAAACATGCAGCCAAGAATACTATATCCAGCTAGGCCATCATTGAAAATAGAAGGAGAGATTAAAATCTTCCAGGACAAACAAAAACTGAAAGAATTTGCAAACACCAAACCAGCTCTATAGGAAACATTGAAAGGTGTCCTCTAAGCAAAGAGAGAGCCTAAAAGTAGTAGATCAGAAAGGAACAGAGACAATATACAGTAACAGTCACCTTATAGGCAATATAATGGCACTAAATTCATATCTCTCAATAGTTACCCTGAATGTGAATGGGCTAAATGCCCCAATCAAAAGACACAGGGTATCAGAATGGATAAAAAAACAAAACCCATCTATATGTTGCCTACAAGAAACTCATTTTAAACCTGAAGACACCTCCAGATTTAAAGTGAGGGGGTGGAAAACAACTTACCATGCTAATGGACATCAGAAAAAGCAGGAGTGGCAATCCTTATATCAGATCAATTAGATTTTAAGCCAAAGACTATAATAAGAGATGAGGAAGAACACTATATCATACTCAAAGGATCTGTCCAACAAGAAACTCTAACAATTTTAAATATCTATGCCCCTAATGTGGGAGCAGCCAAGTATATAATCCAATTAATAACAAAATCAAAGAAACACATCAACAATAATACAATAATAGTAGGAGACTTTAACAAACCCCTCACTCAAATGGACAGCTCATCCAAGCAAAAGATCAACAAGGAAATAAAGGCCTTAAATGACACACTGGACCAGATGGACATCACAGATATATTCAGAACATTTCATCCCAAAGCAACAGAATACACATTCTTCTCTAGTGCACATGGAACATTCTCCAGAATAGATCACATCCTCGGTCCTAAATCAGGTCTCAACCGTATTAAAAGATTGGGATCATTGAAAATAGAAGTGACATATTTTCAGACCACAACGCTCTGAAGCTAGAACTCAATCACAAGAGGAAATTTGGAAAGAACCCAAATACATGGAGACTAAACAGCATCCTTCTAAGGAATGAATGGGTCAACCAGGAAATTAAAGAAGATTTGAAAAAATTCATGGAAACAAATGATAATGAAAACACAACGGTTCAAAATCTGTGGGACACAGCAAAGGCAGTCTGAGAGGAAAATATATAGCGGTACAAGCCTTTCTCAAGAAACAAGAAAGGTCTCAGGTACACAACCTAACCCTACACCTAAAGGAGCTGGAGAAAGAACAAGAAAGAAACCCTAAACCCAGCAGGAGAAGAGAAATCATAAAGATCAGAGCAGAAATCAATGAAATAGAAACCAAAAAAAACAATAGAACAAATCAACAAAACTAGGAGCTGGTTCTTTGAAAGAATTAATAAGATCGATAAACCCCTGGCCAAACTTATCAAAAAGAAAAGAGAAAGGACCCAAATAAATAAAATCATGAATGAAAGCGGAGAGATCACAACTAACACCAAAGAAATACAGACAATTATAAGAACATACTATGAGCAACTCTATGCCAACAAATTTGACAATCTGGAAGAAATGGATGCATTCCTAGAGACATATAAACTACCACAACTGAACCAGGAAGAAATAGAAAGCCTGAACAGACCCATAACCAGTAAGGAGATTGAAACAGTCATCAAAAATCTCCAAACAAACAAAAGCCCAGGGCCAGACGGCTTCCCGGGGGAATTCTACCAAACATTTAAAGAAGAACTAATTCCTATTCTCCTGAAACTGTTCCAAAAAATAGAAATGGAAGGAAAACTTCCAAACTCATTTTATGAGGCCAGCATCACCTGGCCAGACAAGGATCCATCAAAACCAGACAAGGATCCCATCAAAAAAGAGAACTACAGACCAATATCCTTGATGAACACAGATGCAAAAATTCTCACCAAAATACTAGCCAATAGGATTCAACAGTACACTAAAAGGATTATTCACCACGACCAAGTGGGATTTATTCCAGGGCTGCAAGATTGGTTCAACATCCACAAATCAATCAATCTGATACAACACATTAATAAAAGAAAGAACAAGAACCATATGATACTCTCCATAGATGCTGAAAAAGCATTTGACAAAGTACAGCATTCCTTCCTGATCAAAACTCTTCGAAGTGTAGGGATAGAGGACACATACCTCAATATTATCAAAGCCATCTATGAAAAACCCACTGCAAATATCATTCTCAATGGAGAAAAACTGAAAGCTTTTCCACTAAGGTCAGGAACACGGCAGGGATGTCCATTATCACCACTGCTATTCAACATAGTACTAGAAGTCCTAGCCTCAGCAATCAGACAACAAAAGGAAATTAAAGGCATCTAAATTGGCAAAGAAGAAGTCAAACTATCACTCTTCACAGATGATATGATACTGTATGTGGAAAACCCAAAAGACTCCACTCCAAAACTGCTAGAACTTGTACAGGAATTCAGTAAAGTGTCAGGATATACAATCAATGCACAGAAATCAGTCGCATTTCTCTACACCAACAACAAGACAGAAGAAAGAGAAATTAAGGAGTCAATCCCATTTACAATTGCATCCCAAACTATAAGATACCTAGGAATAAACTTAACCAAAGAGGCTAAGAATCTATACACAGAGAACTATAAAGTACTCATGAAAGAAATTGAGGAAGACACAAAGAAATGGAAAAATGTTCCATGCTCCTGGATTGGAAGAATAAATATTGTGAAAATGTCTATGCTACCTAAAGCAATCTACACATTTAGTGCAATTCCTATCAAAGTACCATCCATTTTTTTCAAAGAAATGGAAAAAATAATCCTAAAATTTATATCAACCAAAAAGACCTCGAATAGCCAAAGGAATATTGAAAAAGAAAGCCAAAGTTGGTGGCATCACAATTCTGGACTTCAACCTCTATTACAAAGCTGTCATCATCAAGACAGCATGGTACTGGCACAAAAACAGACACATAGATCAATGGAACAGAATAGAGAGCCCAGAAATAGACCCTCAACTCTATGGTCAACTAATCTTTGACAAAGCAGGAAAGAATGTCCAATGGGAAAAAGACAGCCTCTTTAATAAATGGTGTTGGGAAAATTGGACAGCCACATGCAGAAAAATGAAATTGGATCATTTCCTTACATCACACACGAAAATAGACTCAAAATGGATGAAGGACCTCAATGTGAGAAAGGAATCCATCAAAATCCTTGAGGAGAATACAGGCAGCAACCTCTTTGACCCCAGCCGCAGCAACATCTTCCTAGGAACATCGCCAAAGGCAAGGGAAGCAAGGGATCAAAAGCTTTTGCACAGCAAAGGAAAGAGTTAACAAAACCAAAAGACAACTGACAGAATGGAAAAAGATATTTGCAAACGACATATCAGATAAAGGGCTAGTGTCCAAAATCTATAAAGAATTTAGCAAACTCAACACCCAAAGAACAAATAATCCAATCAAGAAATAGGCAGAAGACATGAACAGACATTTCTGCAAAGAAGACATCCAGATGGCCAACAGACACATGAAAAAGTGCTCCATATCACTCGGCATCAGGGAAATACAAATCAAAACCACAATGAGATATCACCTCACACCAGTCAGAAGGGCTAAAATTAATAAGTCAGGAAATGACAGATGCTGGCGACGATGCGGAGAAAGGGAAACCCTCCTACCCTGTTGGTGGGAATGCAAGGTGGTGCAACCACTCTGGAAAACAGCATGGAGGTTCCTCAAAATGTTGAAAATAGAACTACCCTATGACCCAGCAATTGCACTACTGGGTATTTACCCTAAAGATACAAACGTAGTGATCCGAAGGTGCACGTGCACCTGAATGTTTATAGCAGCAATGTCTACAATAGCCAAACTATGGAAAGAACCTAGATGTCCATCAACAGATGAATGGATCAAGAAGACGTGGTATATATACACAATGGAATACTATGCAGCCATCAAAAGAAATGAAATCTTGCCATTTGCGACGACGTGGATGGAACTAGAGGGTATCATGCTTAGCGAAATAAGTCAATCGGAGAAAGACACCTATCATATGATCTCCCTGATATGAGGAAGTGGAGATGCAACATGGGGGCTTAAGAGGGTAGGAGAAGAGTATATAAAACAAGATGGGATTGGAAGGGAGACAAACCATAAGTGACTCTTAATCTCACAAAACAAACTGAGGATTGATGGGTGGAGGAGGGTTGGGAGAGGGGGGGTGGGGTTATGGACATTGGAGGGTATGTGCTATGGTGAGTGCTGTGAAGTGTATAAACCTGGCGATTCACAGACCTGTACCCCTGGGGATAAAAATATATATTTATAAAAAATAAAATAAAAAAAAAAATCCCAGTGAAGGGAAATAAAATTAGAAAAAAAAATATTTTGTGAAAGTCCATTACATCCACCAAGAGGGACTGGGGGATAGCAAGGCAAAGTAGAAGTTTACAGTAGTGCTACAGGCATGAGGTTTAACAAAGGCTGTACTGGGATAGGATGAGAGACATCTTTGAGTGAAGAGATGGTTCACGGCAGATTAACAAGGTGAAAAAAGGACCAAGAGAATGTGAAAGAAGGACTAGAGTAGGGGAATGAAGGATGTCTCGGGTTTTCAAACAGGAGATAAGTGGTATCATTGACTATAGTGAGGACATCAGGATTTTTATTGAAGGAAGATGATTACTTTGGTTTGAAGCTGCATGAATTTGATGACCCTGTGACTGACTCCTACTGGAAATGTTCAGCAGAAGTTGTAAATGCAGTAATGGAATTCAGACTAAGAACTGAAGTGGAGATGGAGCTCTAGTTGTTCAAGGCCTAGTTATTAAAAGAAAAATAAAATGAAGAAAATGGTGAGTTTTTCAAGAAGGCAATCCAAATGGAAATGAACCTGCTAGTTTTAAATGTTAGTAAGAAAAACCACTTTTTTATTAATAATTGATATCATAAGTATGTACTCACTAGCACAATGATTTCCAATCCTTTTGATATCGAGAATCACTTTTTAACATAATGATGCTTATTCTCTTTTTTATGATTATTGTCTTCATGTGTGTTTATTTGAGACTATACTATTGAGGTGTAAAGGTTAAGTGATCCTCTTAATCGAATTTATATTAGTCCCTGACATTAAATACATTGGTAATATTTTTCATATGTGTGAGGTGTCTATGATGGAATGTTCTAGGAAATATAAGCTGGTTAGATTTAAAAAAAAAATAAGAGCTACTTTAAAAGAACTTCACATAGTCTTTTACATGTGTAGAGTCTCTGAATATAACAAATGTTAAATAGATATTTGTTAAATAAATGTACCCATCAATCAATGAACTACAAAACTCTAACAAATTATAACTAGTCACAATAATACCTATCCATGTCTCAGCAAAGATCCATCTTTTAAAATGTTAAGAGCTAAAATGAGACATTAATAATAATCATAAATAATGTGTACCTTACAAGCTTATTTTGTGCCGGGCACAGTATTAAATAATCTATATGAAGAATCATGTTTAATTTATACAAAAATCCTATGAAGGCTACAATAATAATAAATTCATTTTACAGATGAGGAAGCATGTTTGCTCAAAAATGTCAAATACATTGAGTTCATTCACAACCAGAATATGAACCCAGGTCCACCTGAATATAAAGCTCGTCCTCCAAATCACTATGTAACCGTCTAAATGGCTAAGCTGTGCTATCTCAGTTTGAATTTGCACTTACTGAGTAAACGAGTAGAGAGGTACCTGTCAGAATTCATCTTCCAGAAGTCATTTCAGTGAAGTACCAACTCAGAAAGTCTAGATTGGCCCTAGAGGGGCCTGGAACATGCACAACAGCAAGGAGATTCCATCTAAGGCATCCTATCTCCCACCTGCCTCAATGTTTTCCTATTCTCTTTCATTCATATATTCAAGAAGCCCATGGTTATGTTCCTGGGAATTTTGAAACTGTTTTTGTATTTTACCTATGACTGGGCTGGGTTATTCCTGGGCCTCTCAGGATATACTTCCTTTTGGGCCTTATTCCTTATCTTGGACCATCATCACTTTGTAGAGGCTGAACTGAATCCCACCTAACAGGTCAAAGGAGAGGCATCAGCTTGGACCTCACATGCATGAAGAGTTTGAGAGTTTAACACTGTCTGTAAAATTGGAGATATACTTGCAAGACTGAAACACTTATCGGAAAAAAAAGTATAATATGCTCATCTCACACACACATTAAGCGTATGTTCCATTACCTAACCCCACCATTATATTAGTCATAATTTTTATGAATTATATAATTATAATGTGAATTGTATAGTCATCATCACATTATATTTTATGTTAAAATTTTTTATATGTTAAATGTAGCTCCTTTAAATTATATCAGTTTTGATAACAATTTTTGGCATTTACTGTTTTTTAATATTATCTGTCTCCATAATAGGAAGTGGTATGAGATTCTTCTGAATTGTGAAGACACTTGTGTGTGTTTCTTTGAGTTACACTAGCACATAATGCCCAGGACAAATTCTGAGAGCAAAACACACTGATATGGAGAAACAAGGGAACGAGGAAAATGAGAGGCAGTTCATACTTCCATTCCTAAATTAGAAGTTCATTAAAAGTAGGAACCCTAACTTTTATATAATCATTCCACAGAATGGAAGTTTCTTAATTTCTTCCTTTCTTTTTTCATTTGTTGGCTGCAAAAGATGATAGCAAGATTTTTTTTTTTTAATCTCATGAACTTTTTACAGGAAAATTTTATTTTATTTCAGTTGGAATTATTGTAATGTGATAATTGTACATCATTCTACAAAAAAAATTGTCACTATTCTAATTCTAACCCCACTGTCCATAGCAATAGAAACCGCATGTTGGAGGAACAAGTGGAAGTGGCCATGGTAAAACTGTTGAAGTCAGTTCTAAGATTACAACATTTCATCATTCTGGGAACCATTAGTGGAGAGATGGACATCTTGTTTATACAATCTGTGGCTATGGAGAAAATCACTGTGTTTAGCATCTGGAATAATATCTGATGCAATAATAACACAAGAATATTTCCTGGATTTCCAGAGAGGGAGACAAATCATGAGAGACCCTACATTCTGGGAACCAGACTGAGGGTTATAGAAGGGAAGGAGATGGAGGGATGGGGTAACCAGGTGATTGGCATTAAGAAGGGCACAAGTGGTGATGAGCACTGGGTGTTAAATGCAACTAATGAATTGTTGAACACTACATCAAAATCAAATGATGTATTATATGCAGGCTAACTGAACATGATAATAAAAAATAATTTTAAAAAATGTCTCAGATTTCAAGGGAAGGTTAAATTTCATGCAACATCTTCTGTTGAAGAAAACAGGGAAGAGCTGCATTCCTGTAGGAAAGATTTTCATATCAATGTTTAAAATGAAGGGAAGTTGTGGTGCTTACAACCCTGAGAATCTGGAAAACTCCCTCTTAAAAGTCCACTTTCCAGGCATAACTAAAATACTTCATAATAAGACTGTGACCTTCATAACATTGATCATTAAATTGTTGACCTGGAATATCTTTTGGAGGGCTATAGGTGAAATGGGAAAGAGTTCATTAATAAGGTTCACTCAAAAAGGGTCATATCCATGTTTTTATTTAAGGCTATCCATTTTATCGAGAAGTAGAAACGTCTTTCCTTCACTGCAGTGGAGTAAGGGGATCTGAATGTAAGATGTCAGAACACTCGGATTGTTCATACTGAATAATGAAGCAGGCCAAGTGCGTGTTTCAGAGCATCATGCACTCAGTTGAATATTTAGTGATAAAGAATGAGGTCAGGTGACCTTTAGACACAAACAGTATAGACATTTAAAAAAAATTATTTACAAAGCTTGAAAAATCCTGGTACAATAAAAACAAATTTCTGCACAATACAAATGAAAAATGTCTACAGAGCCCTCAGATGAAGTTGAACTGAACCAAAACAATGTTGGTAGAGAAATGTAGGATGGGTAAGATCAGGCACTATTGCATTGTTTTGTTTTTTAAGGTTTTATTCATTTATTTGAGAAAGAGAGAGTGAGTGAGAGTGAGAGAGCATGAGTGGGGGGTGCAGGGAAGGTAGGGGGAGAGGGAGAAGCAGGCTCCCTGCTGAACAGGGAGCCCAATGTGGGGCTCCATCCCAAGACCCTGAGATCATGACCTGAGAAGAAGACAGATGCTTAACCCGCTGAGTGACCCAGGTGCCCTTATCTTATTGGTTTTAATGTCTCCTTTTGCTCATTTATTAATGAGAAAGAAACAATTGTTTTTATGAAAAATTCATAATATATCTTTGTAAAGTTGTTGAATATAATTATGCTGAAATTGATTACAATAAATTAGACTGAGTTCTCTTTCTGTAGTATACTTTCTAAAAAATGTTTCTTAATATCCTGGATCAGGAGTTAGCAAACTCCTTCTTTTAAACATTAGGTAGTCCTTTTCAACAAATGGTCCTGGAGAAATTAGAATCCATAGACATTTAAAAAAAGAAAAAAAGAACTTTGATAAAATTCTTACCTTACAGCAATATTAACCTGAAATGGATCAAAGACTTAAAGGTAAAATGTAAAAACATAAAACTTAAGAAAAATCATTTTAAGAAAAATCTTTGGGACCATTACAAAGAGTTCTTAAACTTGACACCAAAACTGCGATTCATAGAGGAAATACTGATAAGACAGAATTCATCAAAATTATAAACTTTAGCTCCATGAAACACCCTGTTAAGAGGAATGAAAGACAAGTTATAGATGGGGAGAAACTATTTTCAAACAACATATCCCACAATGCATTTAGTACTTGGAATATATAAAGAACTATCAAAAGTCAACACTAAAAAAAAAATACAATCAAATTAGAAAATATGCAAAGGACCTGAATGACCATTTTGCCAAAAAGAATATAATGATTGCAAAACAGCACATGAAAAAAACATTAAAAATATTTAACCGTTACAGAACTTGTTGTCACCCACCAAAATGGCTAAAATAAAAAATAGGGAGAATATCAAATGCTGTCAAAGATGCAGAGAAATGGGATCATTCACACATTGCTTACAGGACTGCAAAACGGTTCAGAAACTCTGGAAGACTGTTTGGCCGTTTCTTAAAAACACTAAACATTCAACTACTATATGACCCAGAAATTGCACTCCTGGGTATTTATCACAGGTAAATGAAAACTTCACCTGTGATGAATCTTACAAAACAGCAACAACAACAACAAAACCTATACACAAATGTCCAAAGCGGCTTTATTTGTAATAACCAAGAGCTGGAAACTACCCAGATGTACTTCAGTGAGTCAGTGGTTAAACAAAGTATAGTGTATGCATAAATGGGATATTACTCAACAATAAAAATGAATGTGATTTTGATAGAGCAATTTGGAGGACTTTCCAGGGAGTTATACTAGGTGAAAAAAGCCAGTCCCCAAAGGTAACATATGTATGATTCCATACATACAATATTCTTAAAATGATAAAATTATAGAAATGAAGAAGAGATTCATGGTTTCCAGGATTGAGGAAGAGGGTCTGGACTAGTCAAAAAGCAGATGTGGCTATAAAAGGACAACATAAGGGAACCCTATAGTGATGGAACTGTTCTTTATATTGACTTTATAATGCCAATATCCTGGCTGTGATACTGAAAGATGCTACTTGTGGAGGAAATGGGTACACACTGCCTGAGTACATCCATATTATTCTCTACAACTGCTTGTGAATTTGAAATTACCTCAGATTAAAGAGTTTGATTTAAAGAAAAAGGCTGTGAATAGGCTTTGCACACCACAAGGTCTCTGTTGCAACCCCTCATCTCTTTTGATGTAGTGTGAAAGCAGCCATAGCCAACAAGGAAACCAATGAACAGAGATGTATTTAAAAAAAAAAAAAAAAAAGTTTGTTCACCTAAACAGGTGGCAGGATGGATTTGGCCCATGATCAATACTTTGCAGACCTCTGCCCTCCATTAAACATCCCCTAGAAAAATGGTAATATGTAACACTTAAGAAACATCCCACACCTGGTCCAATCCTCAGGCTTTGTTACAGTTAATGAGACAGTTTAGAAACCAAATCGTACTTTTAAAGTAATAAATGCTTAACTTAGTTAACTTGAATCTTCAATACTAAAACAGAAAGACAAATTCTTGGTATCTCTCCCTTTTACTTGATATTCCCACTACAGGTGCTTTTCACTGCTCTATTGTCTAATTCTTGAACAATCCCTTCTCTCTTACCTGCCCTCATGTTTTCAACTCCTCCTGTTTTCAACTCTTTTGCCGACTTTTAACGATTTCTCCTTCTCCATACTCTTAATAAATAGACTGAAAACTTATTTTTTTTAAGTCCTGTCCTTTCTCTATTACCTGTCTGGTCTTATTTTCCACCCATAATCCTCAATTTTCCATAAACTACAAAGAATAAATCTGTCCAGAAAGAACCATCTGTAGAGAATGGGTGAAAGTAAGAAAATGCACTAGCAAAGTAAGAAGTCTTATTAACGTTTGAGTAAGAGGTTAAAATAGCATAAATCCACACACTGAACATTTTTGTCATGTTCCCTATGATCATACCTGGGTGAGCTGGGACCTAACCATCTATTTAAAGGTACCTCAAGTAGAGGTAAACAGGTCAGAGACTATTATTTTTAAAAAGTTCTTTGCAATACAATGTCATACACTAGATACCTCAGGACAAATTTTTCTAAAGCACTTGGGATGAGAAAATAACTAATTACATGTTCAGTTTTTTCAGAAGAAGATTACAGGTTTTTGTTTTGTTTTTGTATAAAGTTTTCCTTCTGTGAATCCAACAAATCTAGCCATGAAGGGAATTTTGTGTTTATTATGAATGATGACCTCCTAAATTCCTTCCTACATATTACAAGTCCCACTCTCAGCCTGGACCATTTGGCAGAGCACATTTTCATTCGTCTTCGAACAGAATGCCCTAAACCTACGAAAGAGGAATAAGGCAATCAAATAATGCCTGTCAGAAAGCGAAATATGCATAGCATATTTCTTCTCATTACTGCATATTATGAGGATTAGTGGCAGAGATGAATATCTCTAGTCAGAGCCACTTGTATAGGAATTTACATTTAAAAGTAATTGCTATAGATTATAATTGGTTAATTAGGTGTTCTCAACTCCTTAGACCCTTTTCAGACTTTAACTACATGATACACGCCAGGCTTTCAGAGGGCCAATTTGTGTAAAAAGAAATGTAATTTGTCCCTTATAAAGAATCAGGGTAGAAAATGTTATCCCTACTTCAGATCCTCCCAGACCTCCCAGTTATTATCTTCCATGTTGGGAGTCACTGTCTACCATGAGAGTTTTTGACATGGAAATATAAGTTATGGAGTTGACCCCAAATCTGTATAACTTATTTCAACTATTCCACAAATTGTTTTTTTAAGCTGGTTTTATTATTTTAACAATCTTAATAATCACAATTCTCTATGCCAAATAGTGGTGAGTTCATTACATCCCTCGTGGGTTTTCTCTCTTCTTAAGTTACATAATCTCCAATAGGTTTTATATGGCAGTGGGAGGGTTGTCCATTGTGCTTCCATATCCCATCAGGGGAAAGAAAGTGTCTCTTCAGTCCTCTATTGCTTTGCTTTTTGCTGCCACAAAATTTCTCCATCACCTATGGACTCTGCTTAGCCTCAGACAAGAGGAGGATCCACTAGTGAGGTAATACTTCAGTGATGTGAAACTGAATCATCGATTCCCCAAGGAAGGGCAATCTCACTTCCTCAATGCCAAACACAGATCAAGGTGTCCTACAACGGGTCTCTTGGAGCCCCAACTCAAACGGCTGTGTTCCAGTTCCCATTCACATCACAGGTCAGGGAAGCATATAAATAAGAACAGGGCTGGTATTTGTATTTTGTACTTTATTGATGCAGAAACCCTAACTCTCTTTCCTCTCCGGACATTCATTTGTAAAAGTCAATCACATTTTTTCTAAACAGTTAAAACCCAATAGGGCTGATCATACCCATTTTCCTGGACAATAAGTCCACTTTTCTGAGAAAGGATGTCTTGAGTGATTCCTGGGTGATCTATTATAAGAAAAATTTCACCATGTGATGCCATGATAATTTTTCTGGTACGGCTTTTGCTTAGAAAAGAAAGGGAGAGAAAAATCTATAAATTTAGTCTCTGCCAGGGCAAGTTGCTTCAATGTCCATGACATTATGTCCAGGAAAAAAAAATTCCCCTACAGCAAAAATATGTCTCATTTGTGCCTTACTTGGTACTTTATTAAATCATACTATTTATATATTTATTTATATGCTACTTAATTTCACACATTTGAAAATCTGATTCAATTCATTATTTTTGATTTTTGCATCACTGCCTCTCACTGGAAGTTAATAAAGGGTTCCCCCAGTAGAACACTTCTTTGTCTTATAGTTGTCAACGTGTCTGCCTTCCTCAGGGAATTTCTAGGCAGAGTCAGTGTCATTTTCTCATGACTCTTTTGTCCATAGTGGTTGGCATATTGCCAGGGACATTTCAGTCATTGGTAACAAAATGTCTCCGTTTATGAACAGATAGGAGGAAAGAATGGAGAGAGGAAATGAGGGAGAGGCAGAGAAATGGCAAGAAGATGGCAGGAAGGGAAGAAGAAATGAAGGAAGGAAAAGTGGAACAAAAGAAAGGAAGAAGAAATGAGGGGAAAGGGGAAGGAAAAAAGTCATAATGATTTATGCCTTTGGATGAAATCGTTACTATCCGTAGGCATCTTCTGATCAAAACTAAAATTCTGAAAAGTAATAGTGATTATGTCAGTAGTTACAAAAACTTTGCTGGAAAATGATTTACCTGATTTCTCAGTAGCAACAGCAAACTAAGTAAGATGGATACCAGTAATTGTGGCTCTCATTAAGAGACTGGAGCATGGTGGAAGGAAGGGATGACCAGCAGGCTTTAATCCAGGGGCTTTTGTACAACAAAGGCCAGCACAAGATTCTAAGAGTAGAGATGAATGTGAAAGAGGGAGGAGGAGAGATAAAAGGTCACAAAAGACAGATCAAAAAGATAAGTCAGGAGGTACCTGGGTGGCTCAGTCAGTTAAGCATCTGACTATTGATTGATTCAACCTCAGGTCATGATCTCAGTGTCATAAGATCAAGCCCCATGTCAGGCTCTGAACTCAGTGGAGTCTGCTTCTCTCCCTCTGCCCCTCCCACTTTCTCTCTCTAATAAATAAATCAATCTTTAAAAAAAAAAAAAGCCCAAAAGACAAGTCAAGGTTCTCTAGAGAATAGAACCAACAGGATCTATACAGAAATATATGTAAGAGATTTATGATAGCCATTGGCTCATGCAGATATAGAGGCCAAGAAGTCTCACAATCTGCCATCTTCAAGCTGGCAGTAGTGTCACTTAGTCCGAGGCTGGCAAACTGAGAACCAGAGGGTTGCTGGTATAAGTCCTGGAGTCTGAAGACCCAAGAACTAGGAGCTTCAATGTCCAAGATCGGGAGGAGAGGGAAGTCTCAAGAGGGAAGAGAAGAAATTCATCCCTCCTTTGCCTTCTTGCCATGTTCAGGCTAAGGGAGTAGATGAGGACTGCGCACAAGGCCGTATCTCTTTACTCAGTCTGAGTCTGAATCAAATGCTGATGTCTTTCAGAATACCTTTCAAAGACACACCCAGAAATAATGTTTTCCCAGCGGAGTATCCCTTAGCACAGCCAAGCTGACATATAAAATCAACTGTCACACTCTTTCTCATATCTGCCCGCTTATGACGGTTAGGCTTTGAAGCAGCCTGTTCATCACAGCGCTCATCACACAATGCACCTTGTCCACTTTTGTTAGGCAGAAAGAAGTGATGGAAGACAGGAATGATTTACGAGGAAGATCAGACTTGGAATCAAAGCTCCGGATTTAGGACTGCCTCCTCCACATCCTGGCTGCCTGCTAACATATCTGAATGCATAAAACACACATAATCATAACAGACCTCCTGGAGCTGTTGTGAGCATTGCATGATATAATACACTCGAAACCTCCTAATAGATGATGAAGCACTAGGCAGACCCAAAGAGGTGTTTTTGTTGCCCAGAGATAATTGAGAATAAAACCAGTTTCGAGAGACAATTGCAAGTTTTCACACCTTGATCTCATATGTATAATTTGGGAAATTACACTGTGCGGTTAGTTCAGAAACAGAGGAGCTAACTACTTGTCTTTGACTTTCAAGGATTTTGGATGAAATCTGAAACCAGAGGGGCACAAAGAACTAGCTTGGGGAAAATGCAGAAATAATACCTCTCTGCTGATAAGAGCAAATACATTTTACCTATGAAATCCCCCCCTGTGAGAAATAGCATCACATTCTGTTTGCACAGGTAATTCACTGATTATGAACCAGAAACTATTGTATATTCCAGTTTCTGAAGAAAAAAAAAAAAAAAAAAGACCGTACTCTTTGGAGCCACCACTATTTGTCGTTCCCTTAAAAGAACAGACAGTTGATTTGTCAAGTGAAGTAGGAAATAGGCCACCTCTCTTTAATTCTCCCAATAATCCTATTAAAGCCTAAACAAAAAATTTATCTGTTGAGACTTTGCAAATTAAAAGATCAGTTCCACACAGGCTTTCCAGAAATGAAACTTCTGCAGAGCTAGCTACTCCTTCACACTCACTGAAGTCACTTGTTGTTAAACATGTCCACTGAGTCTCCTTAACAAGTGTGGGGTAATAGACATCAGCATTGAGTGTAACTCAGCAGTTCCAAGCACAGACTTCACCAACCTCAGGTCAAGCTTTGATTTTTACTAGGCAACTGTGAGAAAGTTCTTTTAGCTTATAAGCCTGTTTTCTCACCTCTAAAATAATTGTAGTAATAATGTCTACTTCAAGGCGATGTAAGATGAGGCGGGTAGAACATCTGCCACATTGTGGGGCACAGAGTAGGAGCTCTGCAAGCCTTAGCTATCAAAATAAATAAACCAAGCTCTAAGCATCTAAGTGTATGCTCCTATGTCAGCCTGCTGTACTGCCATAATTCAGGCAAATTTTATATTCAACTCCATAATATGTCTCTGCTTGTTTGATTCTAAAGAAATTGTTTTTCTAAATCTTCAAGCAAAATTAACATTCCTGAAAGACATGTTTTGATGGTCCCGTGGACAAATCTATGTGCTCAGTCCTGAAAGTTGAGACAGGAAAATAGACATTTTGACAAAAATCAATTTTCTCCTGATAATGAAATGATATCATTTTGGAAATTAACTCACTTAGTGATTTGAATCACATAACATGCCTGGAAAAGGAAATGCTTTCCATTATTTGAAGGAATTTGGGGATCAAACAGTTGTGGATTGAAACAGACTCTGCCACTGATAAGAGATGCTGAGCAAGTTTCTTAACTTCTCTGTCTTGTGTCCCTCACCAAGGGATGATGATGTTGTGATGGTGACATGAGGTAACTATTCTAGAGGGTCCCACACAATGCCTAGAATTTAACGATGTACGCGATAACCAAGAGTTTCTTTTTTTTTCCATACCAGTGCACAGCGCAGCACCCCTAGATATTTAGTCAGGGTAGGTCTGGAGAGGTAGATCTGCACAAATTGAAGATCAATGTTTCTGTTTTATATGGATGTCTACATTCATATATAATAGTGTATTTTTAGTGGTATTGTGTTTATTTGGTTAACTCCTTTTAATCATCTCAGAAGACTGTGAGGCAGATACCAGTATGAGTCCTTTGATAGAGCTACCAAAACTGAGTCTCAGAGAGGCTAATAATTCACCCACCAGCGAACTGGTACAGCCACTGTTGAAAAAATTAAAAATAAAATTGCTATAGGATCCAGTAATTCCCCTACTGGGCATTTACCCAAAGAAATGAAAACACTAATTCAAAAAGATATACACATCCCTACATTTATTTACAATATTATTTTACATTATTTACATTATTCACAATAACCAAATTATTTGGCTATTATTTAACATTAGCCATTATTTACATTATTTACAACAGCCATTATTTACAATAGCCAAATTATGGAAGCAGCGCAGGTGTCCATCAACAGATGAATGGATGAAGAAGATGTGGTCTATGTATACACAATGGAATATTACTCAGCCACAAAAAGGAATGAAATCTTGCCATTTATAACAACATGGTTACATCTAGAGAATATACTGCTTGGTGAAATAAGTCAGAGAAAGACAAATACCATAAAATTTCATTCATATGTGGAATTTAAAGAAGAAATAACAGAAATGAACAAAGAAACAAAAGAGACAAACCAACCCCTCCCAAAAAAGATTCTTAACTGTAGAGAACAAACTGACAGTGACCAGAGGGGAGGTGGGTAGGAGGATGGACAAGACAGGTGAAGGAGACTAAGAGTACCCTTACTGGGGTAAGTACAGAGTAACATATAGAATTGTTGAAGCACTATATTGTACACCTGAAACTAATATAATACTGTATGTGAACTGTATTGGACATAAAATAAAAAATAATAATTCACCCACTGTGCCCCCCCAAAATAAGAGAAACAGTTAGAATGCAGACTTAAATCTCTCTGCCTCTGACTTTTGCCTGAGTTTTATGTGAATTCTTATGTTACTACTACGTTTGAACTGGACTCTGTGCAGTATTCCTCAAAGTAGAGCCCTTCAAATCACCTACATCAAAAATTCTGTTAAGAATTCAGATTCATGGTATATCTCTAGAAGCAAACTGAAGCAGAATCTATGGTTTTGAGGTCTTCAATTGTACTACATTGTCCAGATGATTCTTCTGTTCTGTATCAAAGCCCTTCTTACAGATTATTGTACATGCCTATCCCTAACCTCTGTCCCATGAAGTCTAGTACAAGACAGCCAGCTGAATTCTGGTTAACTGACAAGTCCATAGAATTTTTTTTTTAAATGATAGATGATAGATCGATAGACAGACAGACAGACAGACATAAGAAACTATGCAGCCTTAAAACTCTTTTGGTGCTATAAGCAGAATAGCAGATTAGACTTTTCATCTATACTTATCTCCATGTTCCTGCCCATTGGAGGACTTGACTGAAGGTGGGATCCCAGAATACACACAAAAATACATCATCCATTGAAAATATTGGGGCATAATTATGTTTTCCATTATACTAAATTAGAACACTATTTTTCAAATATAAGAGAAAACATCCCTGTTAAAAAAGGGATGGCAGACCTAGGCTTCCTTCCCTCCCTTCCTCTTTCCTTCCTTTCCCTTTCCTTCCTTCCTTCCCAAACCTTTTCTCTAAGTAAAAGTATATTGTCAGTAGGTAGTTTACATTTAGTAAAGTTAAAGCTTTCAAATGTGGAACAGATATATCATGCAGACTCCAAAGTATTGCTGTGAACGGGCAAAAGGCAGTTTGGGGTTTCAGGTGCTGGAAATGTACTGAGGCATATATTTTAGAGTCTGTGCTACCAAAAGGACATCTCAAGGAAACAAATAGATCTATTTATCTTGAAGCCTGCCTGGTCCAGCCAGCAAGATGTGATTTGCTGAATGACAGGGCTTATTTCTATGAACTAACAAAAGCCAGGAAGGAGTCATTAGGGAGTCGATCACGGAGTTTCCTTTCCAGACCTCAAAACTACATACAACAAATGCTGAAAGGGAAAGACGCGAAGATCAAGAATCATTGACTGGTACCTTTGTGAAGGCATTCTCAGAACTCAGGGAAAAATAGAAAAGTCTTCCTTCTCTACCCGCCAGAGGCTGCCCGACTCAGTGAGTTGAAAGGCAAGGCGGAGAACAAGTAGCTTTAGAGGACTGATTCTGTTCATTGCATGATCCTCCTTAAAGACCTATAGGTCCTGCAGCTTGCTAATAGAAATTACCAAGCTCGCCATCCTTCTGTCTCCTTGGTTTGGAGGTGAGTGTGAGTTACTGCTAAAGGCAGGCAAAATACACTACAAACAAAGGATGAAAAATATTTTCAGAAACAAAATATTCCTTGGCAGAATATCACTCTCAGTTTATGAAGTGGGTATCAGCTGACCTAGGCCCATCAATGGCCATCATTTCCTTTGCAAATAGTGACTTGCTCCAATCCTTAAACAATCAGCACATGGCATTCACTTGGTCAGAAAGCTAGGTATTTTTTATCTATGTATTTATCATCTATTTTTCTAAACATTGTATAATGAAAGTTATCAAGCATCAAAAACCACTGAAAGAATTTTATAAAAAACTTGTAGAGCTACCACCTACATTCTACCACTAATATCTTATTATATTTACTTCACCATTTATTCATTCTTCTATCTATCCATCAATTCCTCTTACTTTTGAAGCATTACAAAGTAAACTTCAGAGGTCAACAGACTTTGACATAAGGAGTACATTTATATAATTGAATTAAGTGTTTGGTTATAGTTTTCTTCTTTTGTATAAAATTTATATGCAATAAGATGCACATGTCTTAAATATAAATTTGCAGCATTTTGACAAATGCACATATCTCTGTAACACAAAACCCTATCAAGATACTGAATATGACAAGCATCCAAAAAAGACTTTTCATATCTTTTTCCAGTCAAAATCCACCTATGTTACTCCAGAGACAACCATTGCTCTAATCACTTTCTACCAGAGGCTAGTTTTCATAATCTTGATTTTTATATAAATGTAATCATACAGCAGGTACTCCTGTGTAAGGCTTCCTCCAGTTAATATTAACTCGCAGGTTTCTCCCTATTGTTGCATGTGACAGAAATTTGTTTTTATTGCCGAGTAGCATTTCATTGTTTACCCGTTCACCCGTTGCTTGATACCTGGGCTGTTTCAGTTTTTTGAATAAAGCTATCAACATTCCTTAACAGCAAGAGGAACCGGGTGCGTAGGAAAGTCTGCCCCAACTGCCCCAAAAGTCTATCATTAGGATTGCTAGAATATAATGATAAAAAGCATACCAATTTTATTACATTATATTATTGTTTTTCAAATCTCACTTACTGTCTGTACCTGACTGGACTGTCCTTACTGTGACGTCCTGCCTATCTTGAAACACTGCTGACTGAAACCATGTCTGCTTGGTTCATCTGTATAAGTTCATTTTGTGGCATAGTGTCTGGCATACCCACAGCTCAATAAATATTTATCGAGTGGCTAAATGAATGATCTTATACTGACAATGATAGAGAAAAGCAGTAGAATTCAAGTGACCTTTCTTATCTTTAAAGCCTCCTTCATCCTCTGGTATAGTTCCGTGTAAGATAATTATGTCTAAGTAGGAATAAACACTTTACTTTTATGAAAATATTTCTCAAAAATTGTCTTAGTGGTTTTGATTTTAGTCTATTAGACAAACCATGTCTTATGTCGTGATATTACAATAGTTTGTGATATTTAACATACGGCCACAGTTCATTGAAATTTAAAATACATTCACATCAAATGAGACCTCTCTAACCATTAAACTCCAGTTCTATAAAATAGCAAGCATTTATGTTCCTAAGAGCTTCAGAGGAGTTTGCACCTGTATAATTAAATGGCTTAAATTTGAGAAATTTATTTTGTAATATTGTTTGCCTATTTTCAGAGCTGCTTTTACAAGTGAGAAAGTCAATTTGAAATGTCACCACATCTATGAACAAACCAAAAATTGTGTTCTTGAAATTATACTGAATCTTAAATGTGTATAAACAACGGGCAATTTATTTGTAATTAGTATTCTGCTATATTTGGAATCTTCATTTATCACATTATTCTGGCCTCCCCCTTGTGGTTTTTCAACAAATAAATTATTTTATGGTCCTGTTTTATTGAGGGAAATGACTAGCAAATGCCCATGAAACACAGAACTATTTTCTTGGAATGAACACAAAATTACTTCTAAAGATTTAAAGACAAAATTTAGCATTTAATTTTTGTAATATGAAGGGCACAATTACAGGCTCTGCAATTAAACAATCTGTCCTTTGCCCTAATCTCACCATTTCCTATCTGTGTGAACTTGGGGAATTTACTACACTTCTCTGTACTTCAGTTTCCCTTTAAAATGGAGGCAACACACACAAACTTATCAGAGGGCTGTGAAGATCGAATGTGTTTCTGCACATACGATGCTTAGTCTGTGAGGACAGCTGAGTGCTGGGCACAGGGAATGTGAGGGTGCTCTCTCTTTCTTACTATTGTTGCATCTTTGGCCTCATTTTCCAGGGCAGAGACTTACTCTCCACGTCTTCCATATCTTCAAAGGGTTCACAATCAGTAGGTACTTACTAAACACCTACTGATGTATAACCTATTAATTCATACTCAACAATATGTTACCTACCCCTTGAATATGCTAGATGCTCCGTCTCTTTCAGACTCAACATCCCATAACCTCTCTTCAGAGTTCACAACCGAGGTCTTAATCATGACAAACGTTTTACAGACAAGGCCACTGAAACTCTGAAAGACGTGGTGCAGTCTAATGACTCTCTGGGTCTCAAACACGGTCTCTAACTTCACACCCCATCCTTTTGCCATTAAGCTGTAGCTAAAAAAAATATGTGTTTGGCAATAAACAGGGTCAAGATCCTTTGACTATTCAACTATGACAAATGCAACAAAGAATTTTAGTGCATCTAATAAATATTTCATATAAAATTTTTGATAGAAATTCCACCTAAGGTTTCACTTAAAAATTGAAAATGTAAAGCTATTTAGAATACAGCAGTTTGTCATTTTCAGTAAGCTAAGAAAACCGACTTCCCCTGAAGTGAAATATGTGAAAATTGCCTGAATGTTTGAAATTTAAGATCTTACCTATTATCCATCTAGGCACGTGCATTTCACCAGCTTTGATCTCACAGGCAAGATAAATTCTTCAAAATATACTGATATATCTCCAATGGACAGAAAATCCCCAAATTTACTGAACTGGTTTTGTTATGCCATTCGATTTTTGTATCGCCACTTTGTCCTCTTACAGATTGTATGTAGCTGGAGGACTAGACAGGTGTGGTACCAAGATTCATTGTTGTACATGCTTCACTGAGTCAAACTCAATGGTCAAAGGTGGAAGGTGAAAATAAATATGCAATCCCCAGCGGGGAAAGTGAAGCAGTGAGGCAAAGAATTCCTGAGTCATAAATCTTTGCCCTGACAGGCAGGGAGAATGTAAGCTAATGAGGTGTAAAAGGTACAAATCCATTTCTGGATTACTATTTGTCTTCAGAATCATGGATCAGAGGTGCCCCAAACAAGCAGGCACAATCTGGTTGGACATTCACGGCTCTAAACATCTTCCCTGGCACCTTCCTCATTGAATGGGTGAATCTCCATTAAGTAAAATATAATTTGTGTGTAGGGTAGAAGGAGCTTTGTGTCAGGATTTATGGTCCACAGTTTTTATTTTTTCAGGAACTAAGAATTTAATACAGAGGAGAGAAAAAATAAAAATTTTAAACATTATCTGCGTTGGAGTTCATGACTTAGAAACCATCTCATGGGAGTGCCTGGGTGGCTCAGTGGGTTAAAGCCTCTGCCTTCGGCTCAGGTGATGATCTCAGGGTACTGGGATCGAGTCCCGGATCGGGTTCTCTGCTCAGCGGGGATCCTGCTTCCCTTCCTCTCTCTCTTCCTGCCTCTCTGCCTGCTTGTGATCTGTCAAATAAATAAATAAAATCTTAAAAAGAAAAAAAAAGAAACCATCTCATGTTCTTTGGTGATAATTTTTTAAGCTTCTCACTTAGGCAATATCTGTTTAGGCACCATGTATTTTTCCAGTAGGTCTTTTTATTCATTCTTCTCTGGGATAAGGCAGATTTTCACCAAAATTAGGTTGGGTTGAAAATGACATTATGAAAATGACACCCAATAATGGATGTCATGTGAAAACATTATTTAAAAATCCTGACAGGAGACCCAAGAAAGCAGAGTCATGTCGTTTCCTTTCTTCCCCACACTGTCCACTCTTGGGTTAGAGCTATCCCAGAAAATAGGAGTGAGATGTGCACAGAGGTGACTTCACGTGTGTGCAAACTGGGCACTGTTGTTAATGCTCTGTCGTCGCAATGTGAAATCAGTAATAATTTGATATTCGCCCTGGTGCTTTGTCTGAGGGGACGATGGAGCATCCAGAGGAGCAGAGGAGAGACACACAACATGCACGTCTGCTGGTGTTCCTTCCTGTCCTATTTGGATGTAGTGGTGCTGATGTCCCATAAACACAAAATTCTTGTGGATCTACAATATGCGAGAGCTCGGCAAGACTCAAAGATTGTAGAAGGGAAAGACGTTTCTTATATGTGTGTAAGCACAGTCCTGAAAGCTCTGAGAGGTGGTATTTTCTTTTCAAACCAGAACATGCTTTGAAGATAGAAAGAAATCATTCTAAGAAACACAAATACTTAAAGAATCCTATCATAGATATTCTTTCTTTACTTCCCTGTATCAGCTAACCACTGAAGAAGAAGAAAGGGAAACCTAGGGCAACCCATAGTTTCTCTTCCTTTCCCTCTCTCCTTACTTGTGTTTAGGCCAAAAAATAGGTTTTTAGAATGTGCACGTATCAAGAAGAGGAGTAAAAGCAGTTGAGTCACTTTTCTGCAGTATTTCTATTTTTCTGGCAAGAATGAAGTACATATGTATATATGAACCAGAAAATATAAATTGTATAATTTTGATCATTCCATCTATGAATTAAATGTTCCTATATTTTCATTTAAAACTAACACTGCCCAACATAAGGATGAATGGTAAAAGTAATGTTAATAATTCAAAATTTTAATTTTATATACATAGAAAGACACTAAAATATCAAGTAATTATGACAAGATAAGAAAGACCACAGAAAAGCCTTTATATTTTTGTGGCTTTAATGGCATGTTTTACACGCTTCCTAAAATGAGATAGGCATTCTCATTTTGCACCGGGACCCATAGGACAAAATATTCCCAGAAATAACCGAAAGTGTCCTGTGGATCGAAGAGAAATATATTGACTATAAAGTGGATGATTTAGGTAGAAAATTTCATATAATCTTATCTTTCCTTTAAAGGATTCTGCACACACAGGTTAGTAGGTCTCATTCTGCTCCCATCATATTCCAAGCTCACCATCATTACAAATTAAACTCTGCTTTGAATATTAGTTTATCAAAATCAAGAACAATGAAGCATTGGTACTTCTGTTTTCAGGGGACTGGGGTAAAAATGACTCATATGTGTCTGAACTCAGATCCTAACAAATATTTTAGTATTTCTTCCATCTACCAGGGAACTCAGTGCTCCAGAAAAAGTTGGGTGGATCACTATGTTAGGTTAACTTGTGGCCACTGATATATCTGACAGTTGGGAATGTGGATTTTAGCAGATTTCTATCAATATAAGTATCATATTCAAACACAAGACTGCCTCTATCAGCCTGTCCTTTATGTGCTTTGGGGATGCCCATTATGGACCCTGTGGTATACCTGTTTCTTATGCTTAAAAATACTTAGAAAACCCAGGTACCTGGGTGGCTCAGTCAGTTAAGCATCTGCCTTCAGTTCAGGTCATGATCTCAGGGTCCTGGGATGAAGCCCTGTGTGGGGCTCCTTGTTCAGTACAGAGTCTTCTTCTCCCTCTCCCTCTGTCCCCTGCTCATGCTTTCTCTCTCTTACTCTATTTCAAATAAAAAAATAAAATCTTTAAAAAAATATTTAGAGAACAGGAACAATAGTGAAATGTGATTGAACAATAAGGAAGGATTAGAAGTTGACTAACAAGCAAATCCCACGGGCCCATGTCCTTTTATTAGAAAGCTAATGCTGTGTAACATCTGTTCAAATATTTGCTGAACAACTGCTCTGAGAAAGGTATGGTAGAAACTCTAAAAAGGGCAATGATGGAAGTGGTCCAATGAGTAAGAAGAGATCTGGGGATCATCACATCCTTCTGTAGATGTCAACTTCATTCTCCTCCCAGTTGATAATAATTTCTCCTCTTTACCCTCAATAAGATAGTAATCACAGCAAAGCCAGAATAATCATAAATAAAACAAACGAAGGACACTTTTGCTGAGCAATATAGACCCTGACCAAATACAGAGACAGTAAATAGATGAGAAAAAAGGAAATCATCAGGAGTTAGAGCTTAAATGTTTTAATTGCATAGCATTGTATCTTAATATTAGCTATTACATAAACTGAAAGACATAGACAACACCACAAGAAAGACATGAACAGTTGAAACAAACACCTAAGTAAGTTTCCCCCCAACACCTACACCAATCTTCTTTTTTTTTTTTTCTTTTTTAAGATTTATTTATTTTAGAGAGAGAGTGTGTGTGTGAATAGAGGAGGGGCAGAGGGAGAGGGAGAGAGAATCCTCAAGAAGACTGCCTGCTGAGCATGGATCTGACTCAGGCTGGAACTCGTAACTCGGTGTCATGACCCAAGTTGAAATCAAGAGTCATTTGCTTACCTGACTGAGCCATGCAGGTGCCCCACACCTATATGAACCTTGTAAGAAAGTTTCTTTTTGAAAGAAAGGATGAGTTACTCGACATAAGAAATAACATGGGGCCACCCTGAGAAGGAAAAAATAGGTCCAGAATGCAAAAAGAGGGAAGGAGGTATAAGAGGATTTGGGGATTTGACAAAAAGATGAAGTCAGATGATGAAACAAAGGAAGGTAAAAGAAAGGAACAGAAAAGAAAGAATTGCTGTGAGAAATACAAGTGGAGGAAGATATGGTTTTTAGAAAGATAATTTTAGAAAGACCCTCTGTGTACTATCTGATACAATTTCTCCTTTGTTATCTTTTGTAGAATCCCTTTGTGAAGACTTGCATGATTTTTCAAAGCCTTAGCACTTTCCATGTGAATTTATTTTTGGACATGACATGTTACCTTCAGGTGGTGGCTGGTCATATTTATGTTAAACAAAAAACACAGTAAAGAAGATTAAATTAGGCAATGTCTTTGGTAGGGAATATTAGAAGTTAAGAAATTGTCAACAGACGGGGAAAAAATGAGCAAAGAAACTAAAAATAGACCATCTCAGGAAGGTAACAGCAGGGCAGGGAGTACCTGGATTCTATGACCGAATTTTTGGAATTTATAAGAATTTAGAAAAACTCAAGAGTGGAGAGGAATTAAATGCTAAAAGCATCCTTTTGCCCTGCTCCAAGTGTTTCAGTCCAGCCTGGAAGACATCTGGTGATGGAATTCCTGCAAATTAAAGGATAAGATAAGCACAGAGGCATGGGGTTCAGGTTGAATCACAGTTCTCCCACCCACTGGTTGTTATTTAATGTCATCTGAGAGATGGGTAACCAGCTATCCTTGTTTATTTAGGGAAAAAATGAACAAAAATGTATATTAATGGCTTAGAACAATGTTTAGCACTGCCTTGATAAGTGTTAATTGTTACAATTACTTCTTGAGAAAACACTGAGGACAAATTTTTTTTTTCCAGAATTCAAATTCCAGATTTTAGAAAATTAATACAGAACATAACTCACCAGTTGGAGTCCCAGGCAACAACTTATAATGAAATATTAGTATTTCTGCAGCAGAAGATATGAATATACACAATAGTGATATAAATAAAGATCATAGTCTCTTACCAGATTAGATCAGTCTTTATGGATAAATAAATCATAAAAGCAATTAAGTTTAAAAAATTGTTTTTCAGATTCTTTTTCATTTTAGAATTTTGGATCTAGGAGGCTAGACCTGGACCATTCTCAGCACCATTTCTTGACAAGATGATTTATTTAATCATGTTTCCTACCACCTTTGCCTGCATCCCTACCATATCAAAGTCAATGTCCTAACAATAGTAGATGAGAAGCTTAAAGAAAGTCAGGCTAAAATTCTGCTTTGTATCCTGTTTAAGAAATTAGTAAGACAATGCAAGATTATTAAAAAATAATGTAAATATTCAAAATATGTAAATAATATAAAACAATGTTATTATGAAATGTTTAACTCTATTAAATTAAAAAAGCAATCTGACAAAATTATATGAATGAGTGTGTATACTACAAGTGCAAAATATGGATATCACTAGATGATTGGATTACAGGCAATGTGTATTTTCTATTGACATTTTTCTGTGATTTGGGATTTTCTACAAGTATTATTGCTTATGGTTCAGAAAAGAGTATATTTATGTTAAGGTATATAAAATGAGCTGTGCAACTACAAAGGATGATTTTTGACATTGCAGTAACACGAGTGGATGGTACATTGATAATTCTTTTACTACACTAATCAATACTGTATGTCCAAGTTGTCATTGAAGAATCACCGTATGTAGCACATTATAGATGACTTTGAATTCTTTCGCATTCCTCCCACTGAGAGATGAGGACAATCTCTCCTTCTCTTGAACGTGAACACCATACTTGGCAAACTTTAAAAGAGTAGGTGCAAAGTCCTGGCTAAGGTACAATCCCTACAGTTCCTACTTTCAATGCAAACAGGCAAAAGAGCCCAGTGGGGTGATCAGGAGGTGTTTCTCTGAAAAGGTTTCATGAGATTCCAAAAGACAGAATCTTATCAACTAAATTTTAAAAAGAGAAAGCATGAACATACATAATTAAACACATGTTGGAATCATTAAGGGAGTTTTTCCTCAATCAGTGTGTTTGATATTTCATAATTCACCAGAGATACATGTCACTTTCATTGTGAGTTATTGTATGGTTAATTCAAGAAGAATAATATAAATGTAGCACAGTTCCCCCAAGGGCTGTTTATTAATTACTCTCCACCTTTATAATTGTAGTCATAGTGGAATATTGAATTATTTTTTTGTTTCAGTGGGCTTTTGTGCTCCTCTTGTTAAAACCAAAAAAGGGCATGCTTGATTACAATCCACTCTGTAAGAATCAGTAAAATACCGATCTGAACAACCATTATGATTTTTTATAAAGTCTATCACAATTTAATTTTTGAGAACAGAATAGAGAGAGAGGATAAGCAGAGCAAACTGCATGCTTGTATGTGGGTGTGTTCAATTCCTCAACTGGTAGGGTGGTTAGATACCAGAGAGATAGGCATGTAATCTCTTTATCTACTTCTAACAAGCAGAACTTTCCACCTTATTTGTAGAGCTAATGCTTTCAGACTCCGTAGGAAAAGGCAAGAACAAAAACTTGAAGAGCAACTGCCGCAAATCTAATTGAAAATGTAGCTCCAAAGGCTTCTCTTACTTGTAGGTTTGTTCCACAAATTCAAAATCAGAATATCTAGCTGTTCATATGCCTTGCAGTTGGATTACTTTCAGTTCCTTTTGCTTTTTGGAATGGATCAATTCTATCAAACTTGTTTGTCATATAAACACATGTTGAGAAGACCTACTTTCCCCTAGTATCTGGTGTCTCAGAATCCCAGAATGTGAGATTTGGAAGTAACGGTTTCTCCATCTCAGTGGTTTGCAGACTGCTCCATGGAACCCTCAGTTTTTCACAGGTTCCAAAACTTTTGGGTTAGCACTTGCTTGTAAAATAATTTTACTTATTTTAAAAAATTAAAATCTAAATACCCTACAAATGAGGGATGCCTGGGTGGCTCAGTCAGTTAAGCTGCTGCCTTCGGCTCAGGCCCACCATCCGAGAGTCCTGGGATGGAGTCCTGTGTGGGGCTCCTTGCTCCACAGGGAGCCTGCTTCTCTCTCCGCCTCTACCTGCCACTCTGCCTGCTTGTACATGCTTGCTTGCTCTCTCTCTCTCTCTCTCTGACAAATAAATAAATAAATAAAATCTTAAAAAAAAAAAAAACCCTACAAATGAAAGATACATAAAGACTCTATTAAGAACCTAGAGAGCCCCTGAGAGGTGTGGTCTCTCTACAGACCCCTCTTCCACCTGGGGATCTTAAAAGGCATTCTGGGGTCAGAATGATGATTTTGAAAGTTCTCCACAGTTCAAATTCTATAGGGAGACATAATAATGTAATGAGATATCCTGGTTTGAATCCTGGATGAAAACATGGAAAAGAGGGACAGGCTGGGCTCTTCCCAGAGGAGAGAGTGGTGGCCCCAGAGCTGTGTACAGACTACAACTCTGGGGCTCTGCCTTGTAGTTTTTGCGTTGCTGGTCAGACAGATTGTGTCAATGAGTACAGTCTGAGGAAGTGGTTTTTATTCTTGGAAAGGTCACGCCTTTTCTTCTGTGAGGTCTTTAGTGTTGTTTTGTTGTTGCTATTGTTAACTCCAGGTCTGGAGTTAGGCTTGTTTTAAGGTTTATTATTGCTATGGTTATCTTCAGCAAAACAAAGGTCTCAAGACATCTAGAGGCTTCTTTTGTTTAAGGGCAGGGCCTGGTTTTATAGAAATGTTAATTAATGTCTCTTTGAATTTCAGTATGGGGATTGCCCACTGTGCTGTGCCCAGTGAGAGTCTTCTCTCTTCCAGCTGTCCTGGCAGTATCCCACTGCAGCTTGCTACTGATGCTCCTTAGCCTAGCCATGGGAGGCAGTGGGGCATCCTGAGGAATTGGTTAATCTCAGGAAGGCACCATGTTCCTTGTATCGTGGTATGGCCTGTTCAGGGCTCTAGCACTGCCTACCATTATAATCTCTTTCCATATAGTCCTCCCACTCCCCTGGGAATAAAAGTGTTAAAAATAATTTTTTCCAATTTCCTTCCCTCAGTACCCTGAGAGTGACAGTTTCTATTTTTATTATTATTATTATATTATTTTTTAATTATTATTTATAAGAATTTAGTCTTTTTTTTAATTGAAGTACAATTAACATAGTGTTGTATTAGCTTCATTGTTTCAATATAATTATTCAACAGTTCTATACACTACTCAGTGGTCATCACAGTAAGTGTCCTCTTAATCCTCATCACCTGTTTCACTTCTCCCCGCCTTCCCCACCCACCTCCCCTTTGGCCACCATCAGTTTGTTCTCTGTATTTAAAGGTCTCTCTTTTTTGTCTGTCTCCTTTTTTGTTTGTTCACTTGTTTTGTTTCTTAAATTCCACATGAGGGAAATCATATATTTGTCTTTGTCTGACTTATTTCACTTCAGATGATGCCCTCTAGTTTGTGGAAATGCAAAATGGTGCAGCCACTGTGAAAAATAGTATGAAGATTCCTCAAAATTAAAAATAAAATTACCTCATCTTATTTTTTTCCATCTAAAAGATGGGGAGGTGGGCCCAGGGGAGCTCTGTGCTCCAGCAGAACCCACTATTGCCTTTCCCCATGTCAGCCCCACAGGGAAAGCTTTTTCAGAATCCACCATCATTTTCTCTGTGAGCAACTGGTAAGAATTCCAGGTAAAATTGCCTGTAAGATGGTATGAGACTAGAATTCTAAGATACTGTATTGTCTACTTCCCAACCTGGCTGAAGATCAGCAGTCATTTCTTTTCTTCCCTGTTTAGGCACACATTTTTTACTTTATTTTGAAGAAGAGTGATATATTGAGGGATGCTAGTAGATATGAAAAGGAGCCAAGAAAAGATGAGCCCTTACCAAGAAGATATCTTTATCTTAACTTGTTTGGCCAGGTAACAGTTTCTGCCCCTGGGTGTAATTTTTGCTGAGACCAGTGCTTCATGGACCATGTATTATGGGGAAGACACTGAAATAAGGAAGTTCTCTTCATACCTATTAATAAAAAAAAAAATAAAATTTAGTCAGCAGGACTACAAAAACCCAAGGGTGATTAACTCAAAAGATAAATTACCCCTGACATTTTAAAAGTATTGATAGACCATTGTTAAGAAGTAGAGGTAATGAACTCTGCAAAAATGTAGAGACAGTAAACCTCAGGTAAGCAAATGATTCCATCCCATGATTCCTTACAAGTGTTTGTCTCTCTCCAGATTTCCCTGATATTGCAGTTCAGTGATAATTTTAAGAAAAGCCACAAACTTGCAGTCTGTCTTTCTCTTATTATAATGGCTGAAGAAGCCTTACCACCAACTCTCTGCTGTGGTAAGCATTATAGGAAATACGGAGATAAAGAACACATGTTCCTAACAAAGATGTATGGATTAAGAGGGAAAACAAGATATAAACAAGGTAAAATTATCACCAATTTGGACCTAAGAATTTCTTAAAGAGACCACTAGAAAGCTTTAAGAAAGAGATGACCTTGAGCTGGCCCTCAAAAAATCATAAAATGGAGAAGAATCATGAAGACACTCTAGTGGAAGGTAATGGAATGAATGAAGTCTGAGTTGAGAGGATTTAGAAGAATCCAGATTAGCTGAAGTGTAGGATCAGAAAAGAATGGAGTGAAAATAAGGCTGAAAGAGAGACTTGGGGTTATATTATGAAGAACTTCAAACACCAGACTATACCGTTTCCATTCTTGCTGTCTATCACTACACATCAGACCACCCCAGAAGATCCTTTTTAGAGTATGCAGATCTATTTTTAGAAACCAGCAAGCAAGTAAAGGAAAAGAGCAGTGTTTCCCATTAAAGGTCCCATTAAAGAAAGGGACCTTTCTTTAAATACTGAGAAGTGTCCTACTTACAACCAAATCTGTGAGCTCTGGAATGGAAATCCTTATCTGGCCAGACACTGACTGCTACCAAGTATATATTTAGCCTCCATCCCTCCCTCCCCAGCAGACCCTCTGGGCTGAACCTCTCATGCCTTGCATATGTCCAGTAAGTATGCTAATAAGACAATAATATTTTATGCAGAGGCTATTGCTGATACTTGTTCTTCTCCGTGTGATCATGCATAACTCTCTGAAAAAAGCAGAATAGTGTTATTTCAGGGCTCATTCAAGCATATAATAGAGTTCCAGTGAATTACAACAGACTCCTGCTTAAAGAACCACTTGGTGAGTTGTTGTTTTCAAAGAATTGGACTAATCTGTTTGCCCACTTTGTAGACAGATTTATGCAGCCTGAGATGTATGGAGTCAGATTTAAGTGTTCCTTGACATGTCAGAGAGGTGTGTAAGTTCCTATGCCCCACAGCATCCTCCAAAGTGATTCAAGAGGAGGCTTAGCCCCCATGAGCCTGCTGAAGAGGAAGACATTCTTCCCCAGAGAATCACTGGGATCATGACTTAGCAAATGAGATGCTCATCTCTTCCATCTGCCTTTGTATGAAGGTTTTACCATCTTCTAAATCCTCTCTTAAATAAAAATGTCTGGAGTGGTAACATTTCACCAATAAAATCTCTCCTTTATGGGGGCTTAATTTATTATAATGGTTTACAAGCTTCTCTTCTTCAATTCACTTAAGGACTGATGATAAATCCCATTAATACAGGTAGCTCAATAACTATATCATGGTGATAATGAAATGGGAGATGGGGGATGAAGACAAAGAGGGGGAGAATTTTTTTTTAAATGCACCTAATATATTGATGGTTTATTGTGCACCACATCCTATTCCTAATTAATTTTAAATATTGTCATCAAAGCCTCTCAATAACTTTGTATGTTAAGGAATGTCATTATTACCACTTTAAGGAGCATTGAGGAGTGAAGAATTAAGTTCTTTTCTTAAAATCACACATTAGGAAGTGACAAAATGAATGTACACCTCTACCTCTACCTTTCTGGTTCCACAGTCCATAGTTTTATCCCCGAGGTTATTCTGCCTCCCTCTGGAAAAAGAAGCATGTGGTGATGAAGCTACTGGTACATCAAAATGACATTAAGAATCATTAGTTATCAGAATATGCCACTTATTGCAGACAAGAAGAGGAATGCAGTGGTCCTCAGAACTGAGTGCACAGAAAGGGACTAGAATTAAAACAAAACAAAACAAAAAACTACATTGTCCACGTCCCAACGTGGTAAAGATCAGCAGCATTTCTTTCCTTCTGTGGGTTATGCATACATCATTTAATTCCCCGTTTCTATCTGCCTGCCTCTCTGCCTACTTGTGATCTCTCTGTCAAATAAATAAAAAATCTTTTAAAATAAATAAATAAATAACAAATAATAAAAATGATATATTGATGCCCCTTAAAAACAATGTTATCAAGAAGCTCTTAATCATGAGGAAGCAATAGGCAAAGGAAGGGGGGCTCTTTAATTATGGAAATGAACAGCAAAGGAAGCTAGATCTTCACATTTCTAAATTTGTCCCAATGTCTTCATCCATGGGATACTTTTTTTTTTTTTTTCTCAATTAAAAGGCTTTCTCTTTCCAAGTTAAACTGAGCAATGAGCATGATTTATATTGGATTTGTGAGTCAGGTATTTTTACCTTCTGTCTTGAAAGACAAATTGTTCTATTGATAGAGAGTCCATATTTTAACTGATAAGGACTTTGTGAGCAAACAACCAACCTATTTCTGTGAATACTCAGTATCTGGGGACTTGTTTCAACTGGGAGTAAGCGGAAGGATGAGAGGAGAGCCAATTGGCATCTACAGCAAATACACAGCAGCGCGAATCTGTAAGGTTGGTGAATTTCAGAAAAACTGAGAATGAGAAATCGTCTTGGTTAAAAAGCTTTGTGGTTTTTTGCTAATGTCAGGGAAAAGTTCATCAAATAAACAAATATAAAAGCAACTTACTAAAAACAAAATAAGACAAGACAGTCAGCAAGACTCTGAAAGCCAGTGAATATTTGCAGAGAAAACAGAACTGACAGTCATCTACTCACCATAATGGAAGTGTGTTTACTAAACACAATGACAAAGAGACGACGCCATATCTGAAATAAATGCAGTGCATTATGCTATCTGACAGTATTCCCTGTGTACATGATATTTTATGTATGAAAATTATACAGGGAACAATTGCACATCTGCCTCTGTGTTCTTATAAATAATAAAGGGGAACTATTTCTTGATGATGTAGCCTCTCTTGAATTTACTCAGGTCAAACCAATTGTGACCCAATTTTCAAAGTTTCAAAGGCCACTCTTCAGCTCCAGTTGTGATATAAAATATTTATGGGCTAGGGGAAAGGGACCAAGGATCCTTCAACTAGACATAATCTGTCCTATTATTGTGAAGTATTAAACATTGGAGCAACTCTATCTTAGCATTTCTGTTGCCCAGTGAGAAGGAAACAACTTTATTCATCAGTAAACTGATTTCAGGTTAATACTCCCTTATTATCGGACAACAAAAATAGACCTTGCTTGTGGCTTAGGTCACATGAGATCAGGTAAAAGCAAACCTCCTAAAAAGTATTCAACTTTATCCAATTAAGAAATAATTATGAACAAAACATAATGTTAGCAATCATAATGCCATGTGGGTTCCTTAGAGCATGGAAACTTCTAAAAATGTGCCTGAGTAGCTTCTAGTAGTCTCCAGAAAGAATGTTGAGCCTCCTGGTATCTACCTATTGAACCAAAGCAATTCTGCTTTAATGTGTATGAGGTATCAGGTGCCCACAAAATTTTCGCTTGAAAGCTTCCTTGGCTTTGAAAAGTTTGAAACCAACTGACCAATATCTCATGAGGCACAGACTTAAGGATTTGTTAGAAGTCATAGGCCAATCACTGATAGAGCTGAAATCAAACCAACGTCTCCTGACCTCAGCGTCAACGTGCATTCCCTGTGTGTGTGTGTGTGTGTGTGTGTGTGTGTGTGTGTTGTGTGGTACTATTCCTCAGCCTCTCAGCCTCGGCCAGCGGTTTTCAACCATGGCTTGAATTAGAGTAACTTTGGAGAACTTAAACATCTGTATGCCCAGGGTACAACCCACAGTATGATTCAAAATCTCTTGGGATAAAACCCAAGCATCTGTGATTTTTTAAAGCATCCCAGATGATCCCAACAGTTAACCAAGGTGAAGAACCAGTGGTCTTGACAAAATTTTGAATTCTATATGTTCTATAAGTCCTATGCTTGATTTCCTGCTCTGATGTGTATTTGCTGACAAAACAACATTGAGTGATATCTTGAGGTCTGTTGTCCTGTTTGTAACATGACAGGATTAAAGTAGTAGATCAGTGGTTTTCCAAATGTGCTCCTGGGAATCCTTTTAATATCTGAAAACACATTCTGAAGGGTATGAAAAGGACAAGAGAAGCAAAAACAGATAAGGTTCAAGGACCTTTAACTCATTTTTTAAATCTTTTTCTATAAAATATTCTCACCAAAGCTTTTGTTCAAAAAAGAATGCCATTATTTCTTAAAGGTTTAAAATTGCAGGGTTAGATAACTTCTAAAATATTTTTCAAAATTTAACTTCCAGGGATTGTAGCATTTATAGAGAATGAACCAACTTACTCATTCTAAGGTCAGGATTCTTTAACTGGTATGGGCAATTGCCTAATTCTCCCCAGTATTCTGAGCATATATTGGGAGGAAAGTAGTATACTCAGAAGCATCATCATTAACATGAATTGCCCTTATATATCAAGACCTAAGCAAAACATTCTTCCTTCTAGAAACCTGACAGCTACTAGTGAGATGATCCAACCCTGTTTGCCCAGAAGTGTCCCATTTTAAGCATAAAAATCCTTATGTCCCAGGAAGCCCCTCAGTCCTGAGCAAACTGGGACAGTCGGTCACCCTCTGACTAGCAAGCAAAGAGAAGGGGCTCCATTCCATTTTGTAATTTTACCATCCTGTCTCTAGGTATGTCCAGTTCATGGAGCAGAGGGAACTGGATGGGTGAGTCATAATCTAGAAATCAGCAACCTCATTTCACCTGATGACCTCCAGAGGTGCAGATGCCCAGAGCAGCCCATGTCTAGGGAAACTAATAATCTATTATGTTTGGATAGCACTTAATACATGAAGTCATTTCCGGGAACTTTGTCTCATTTAACTGACCCCCTCATTTTTATCCCTTCCTCATGAAGTTGGTACAATTTCCATTAGCCAACAATCATATATCCATTTCCTCCTTTCAGTGTACACTTAAAATTCTATTTTCTTCCCTCCTTGTTTTTCTCTGTTTCTAGCCTTTCTTCCTTACCTTTACTTTTTGTAATGTGCTTCTACATTTGGATATTTCCACTGTGGCAGGAAGTCTTTATGCCTAATGTTGTGATGTTTTCTCCTCCCTTCTTCAGCATGCAGCAGTAAGAGCTATCATTTACTGAGAACTTACTATGAACCAGGTACTGTATTAAGTAGCTTTAATTATCTTATTTGATCTTCACAATAACTTTAGGGGATTAATGCTGAGCAAATAGTGGCTTTGAGAGACCAGAATCTGGCTGAAATTCACATGGAAAATGGCAAAACCAGGATCCAAATTCCCAACTCTCTCTTCCCATAATCTTAGTGGTCACATTAATTTGCTTTCCCAAATGTATTCTTATTGTCATATGCTCCTACTTGTCCTAAAATATTTGCCAGTAGCCTCCGAGTGTTAAATCCTTCTTCAAAGCCACATGATGGTAAACTGGAAGGTATTCTATTTCCCACAGAAGAGGTAAGATGACAGAGACACAGACTTCCCTATGATCAAAAATGTATTACCAGAGTCAGGACAATTCATTTTACTATCTAAATGTTTCTAAAATCAGTTAGTTTGCCTCTCTGAGGTCTGAGAATGTGTTTTAGGAGTTCGTGAGTTCTATCAGACATGCGTTCTTATATTTTATGTCATCAGTTCAATGATAACTAGAGACAGTCATATAAGCCTGTTTGAAATCCTTAATCAGTGTGATCCAACAGAAATTTCTGTAAAAATAGAAATATCATATATGGAAATATTCTTTATTTGCATTGTTCCAACATGGTAGCCACTAGCATATGTGGTTCTTAAGCATTTGAAATGTGGTGAAACACTGTGAAACAGGGGAGGCCTGGGTGGCGCAGTCCGATAGGCATCTGACTCTTGGTTTTAGCTCAGGTACCTATCTCAGGGTCATGAGTTCAAAACCCTTCTTGGGCTCCGTGCTCAGCACAGAGTCTGCCTAAGAGTCTTTCTCCCTCTCCCTCTGCCCCTACTCTCCATGCTCATGTGCTCTCTGACTCTCTCTCTCTCTAAAATAAATAATCTTTAAAAAAGAACCACAGAGAAACAAAAATAATATTTAATTTTAATTAAATTAAATGCAATGTCAAGATATGTGTTCAGTTGGTATCATATTAGATACCATGATATCTAGATTAGAGGCCTGCAAACTATAGCCACAGGTCAATAAGTTTAGGTAAAACACAGTCATAACCATTTTTTAAAGTATATCATCTGTGGTTGCTTTGGGGCCACCATGGCAAAACTGAGTAAGTTACAAGACAGCTATATCACCCTCAAAGCCTAAAATATTTATTACCCGGCCCTTCACAAAAATGAATTAATCCCTGGTCTCAATGGCCACGTAAGGCTTATCTTTGCATTTATGTTTACAGTGGACTTTATGCCATCATAATTTGAAACAAGGAAAAGCAATGGGAAAATGGAGTCAAATCACAATGGTTAGGTATGCTGAGTATATATCCACATAGCAGTAGATATACTGAATTGGTTTTAGCTTTGTACCAACTTACTACAGATTATTAATTTTAAAAAATGTGGTATCAAATACACAAAGAAGAAATTTTCTGTCTCTAATTCACTCATTAATTAGACTGGGCATTAATTTAATTTAAATTTTAATAGCCCTTAACATTAACCATATCTTTAATTAAATAAGAGCGCTGTACAGAATTATCACCTATCAGTATCAAGTGGTACTTGAGTACTGGTCAGTGGCAGAGTTTGGGTTAAAGATGAGTATGGATATCCATCCTCAACCTAGCTAACAGAACCTTATAGTTATTCATAATGTTCTATTCAACCCATTATGTAGACAAGCGACACCACTGTTTAAGATAGAACACAGAAATAAATTAAATACCAAAACAGACTTGAGTTTCTATATTTCTATTATCCTCAACATGGGCAATTTTGTTTCAGCCAAACAAGATCATCTATCACATTTAATTATTGGCATAATTTGAATTTCATGTGATTTTTATCTTTTTAAAAATTTTCTTTATTTTTTTGACAGAGAGAGAGAGAGAGAGAGCATAAGAGGGTGAGGTGCAGAGGGAGAGGGAAAAGCAGGCTCCATCCCAGGACTCAGGTGTCATGACCTAAGCCAAGGGCAGACACAACCTATTGAGCCACACAGACACCCCAAGATTTTTATCTCTGCTTGCATTTATTTTGTATATATGTTTAAAATTTGTAAGTAAAGGAAAAGATAAAGGAAGATGAGGGGAAAAAAGATGCAAGAATGGAAAGTAACAAAGGTCACTGACAGGGACTTCAAGGACCCCTGAGAGTTTGAGGATTCGCTGATTCGGGACACATCATGAGGACCCCTTCCCCAAATTCTCCTCATCCCCTCTAGTAGTAGCTGACTGTAGAATGAATACGGAATCACAAGTTTTACAGTAAAGTATTTTGTGTAAAATTCAAAAACTCCAGCTTGTAAAATCTTCTGAGACGTTTGGATGAAAGAAACAGTATCAGAAAAAGTGTCATTATGGTTAATAAAATTGCATGAATAGCTGCAGTGACCCACAAAAAGGAGACAGCTTTAGTTTTCAGATCAAAGCAAAAAGCACCAGACACTGAGCTTTTTCTTCAGCCTTCATTTTGTTGAAAAGATTAAAAGTATCTTCCGACCTTTGTTTCAGTCCTAATCTGCTCATATGAATATAAGCAAAGGTAGGAAAGAAGCCCAACGTACTGCCACAATCTATTAAGAGCCTTCAAGAGGCAATGGATTTTCAACCATCTCTACTTTGTTTCATTGATATAAATAATAAATAAGCAACACTGTCAAAAGATAATCGGCATCTGAAGTTATGGAATTATTTTAGGAAAAGAAAATACCAAAACTCATCTGCCTCCTGACTTTATCTTGTGCCAACATAATTTACGTTGACATTTGATCATTGGAATAATGATGTTCATGGGAACATTATTCTGCATTTCAAGCGTAACATTTTATAGCAAGTGTGATCATAACAACCTGTTATAAGAAGTGAGTTAAGTAATAAAGATCTAAAAAGAAGGTAGTTTAGTTATGTAATTTCTAAGGCTTTGGAAGATAAGAGAGAGAGAGGGGAAAAATAGGAACGGCATTATAAACCAACTTTTGAGCCCATAGTTCAACATGAGTTTTCTATTTAGGTCTCACCAAATAAATCTCTGCGTACCTCCCACAGAGAAAGTAAGAACAATGTCACAAATCATTTGGCTTACATGTAATGTTAGACATCATTTGGTTCTGCAGCCCCAACCTTTTAAGAGCCAGTAGGCAAAGTCAACACAATGGAAACAAATCCATGATTAACTTTTTTTTTTTTAAAGATTTTATTTATTTATTTGACAGAGAGAGAGAGATCACAAGGAGGCAGAGAGTCAGGCAGAGAGAGAGAGGAGGAAGCAGGCTCCCCGCCGAGCAGAGATCCTGATGCGGGGCTGGATCCCAGGACCTTGAGATCATGACCTGAGCCGAAGGCAGAGGCTTTAACCCACTGAGCCACCCAGGCGCCCCCATGATTAACTTTTGCTGAAAAATCTCTTCCCTACTCTAATGAGGAAGAACATCTCCTAAATTTACATACATACTAACCACTCTACTTTGGAGATGTTTCCTTTATACTTTGCTAATTAAAGGGAAGAAATTGGGTTATTCAACTGCATATATTAAGCCTGATTGATATTAATCATTTTTCTACTTAATAAATCTCCAATCATTGCTATTTAAGACTTCCTTTCAGTGTAGGGAATGTTTACAGCTCTCAAAAAATGCCCGAGGGAAACACAAACTCCCACACATATAGATAAACATGCACTCATATAGAAATTGAGAATTTTAATGCATTAAATCTACAAATAAAACATACTCCAAATTATTGATGGGGTTTTGGTAAAAAAAGCAAAACTCCATTAACCTTTAAAAGGGAAATCACATTGCACATATATTCAACTTAGGGAAAAAAATCCAATTACTGACCATGCCAAACTAAGGTGATGTATTTATTTGTGAGCTCTGTGATTTTAAGGCTCTAGGGTTGGATTGGCATGGCAATGTGGGGAACTTCCCTGGGGTGCCTATATTAACTTCTCTTGCACAGATATAGAGCAACTATTAATAAGGATGCTAAGGATTACATAACTTTAAACACAAACATTATATAGTTTTGAATTGAAAAAAAAATTATTCATATTTGCCCCCAGTTGGAAGCAATCAAGATGTTCTCAATTGGTGAATGAATAAATCAACTTTGGTACATCCTCTAATGGAAAGTTATTCAGCAATAAAATGAAATAAGCTATCAAGTCATATATATAAACACATGTACAAACACACAAGCAAACAAGTAGAAACCTTAAATACATATTTCTAAATGAAAGAAACAAATCTTTAAAAAAAAACTACATACTGTATAATTCCAAGTATATGATAATCAGGGAAAAGCAAAACTATGAATACAGTAGAGATCAGTGGTTGCCAAGGGTTCAGAGAGGGGGGGAATCAGTAGGTGTGCAGTGAAACTATTCTGTATGATACTATAATTGTGGATACATGACATTATACATTTGTCAAAGTCCGTAGAACTATATAACACAAAAAGCAAACCCTAATATAAACTATGGACTTCAGTTAATAATAATGTACCATTATTGCTTCAATTGTGAAAAGTGTTCTACCCTAAGATGTCAATAATAAGGGAAATTATGTGCAGGATTGGGAGACACAAAAGGGTATATAGTAACTAAGTCTCTATACTTTCTGACTAATTTTTCTATAAACCTAAAACTGCCCCCCCAAAAAAGTCTACTGATGAAAAAGCAACAAAACTAGAAAAAATTAAAGGCAAGGTCACACCAAATATTGTAGACTACAGTAGGGAATTTTGTTTTGCTCCTAAAATGCAACAGATTATTGACAGTTTCCACAGGGACAAGGAGGATGGTGTGGTCAAATCTGTTTTTCAGACAAGTAACCCTGCTGTGTGCAGAAAAGCCTGGTAGGGCTAGACAGCAGAGTCGAGTAATCACTTATGAAACTACTGTCGTATTCCAGGTATGAGGTCCAGTTCATTAACTGTGGAGACAGAGAAAAGTGGACAGATCTGAAAGCTATATAGAAGGTAAAATCAAAAGGACTTAGTGCTGCACTACATTGTACTACATTATATAAGGGGATGTGTGTTAAGGTAAGCAGTGTGCACATTTTGACTACTTGGGACATTTACTGAGATAGGAATGGCTGGGTGTATTAGTCTCCTAGGACTGTGATAACAAATAACCAAAACCTGGTGGCTTAAAGTAACAGAAATTTACTTTCTCATAGTTCTGGAGGCCAGAGTTCCAAAATCAAGGTGTCAGGAAGACTCCCTCCAAAGTCTCTAGGAGAGAGTCCTTCCTTGTTTCTGGTGACTCCAGGTATTCCTTGGCTTGTGCTAGCACAATTATAATTTTTGCCTCCCATCTTCACACAGTCTTTTCCTCTCCTTTTTTTTTTTTTTAAGACATAACGTGTGTCTATTATTTTTTTAAGATTTTATTTATTTGACAAAGAGGGAGCACAAGTAGGCAGAGCAGCAAGCAGAGGAAGAAGGAGAAGGAGCAGCAGGTAGAGAAGAAGGAGAAGCAGGGAGCCCGATGCAGGGCTTGATCCCATGACCCTGAGATCATAACCTGAGACGAAGGCAGATGGTTAACTGACTGAGCCACCCAGGTGCCCCTGTCTTTTCTTCTTCCGATGTTTTATGAAGTCACTTATCATTGGATTATCTAGATTGGGCTAGATAATCCTGTATGATCTCATCTCTAGATCCTTAAATTAATTACATGTGCAAATTTTCCAAATATGCTCACATTCACGGGTTCTGGAGATTGAAACATAGACATCTGTTTTGGGGGTCACCAAAAATGGCTACTATTTAAACCTTACTATCCTGAAAAAGAACCAAAGTTTAGTCAAAGATCTTGGCCGTGATTTTGGACATGTTAAGTGAAGATGCCTTGGGGCGCCTGGTGGCTCAGTGGGTTAAGCCTCTACCTTCAGCTCAGGTCATGATCTCAGGGTTCTGGGATCGAGCCCCACATCGGGCTCTCTGCTCAGTGGGAAGCCTGCTTCCTCCTCTCTCTCTCTGCCTGCCTCTCTGCCTACTTGTGATCTCTGTCTATCAAATAAATAAATAAAATCTTTTAAAAAAATGTGAAGATGCCTTTATGATGACTGAGAAAAGATAATAAGTCAGTTGAATTTGAATTTAGATTTCAGGGGGCAGAAAAAAATTAACAATGCAAATTCATCATCTACATACTTTGTCAGCTTCTAAAGAGACAATGACCAAGGAAACACTGCATTTCTTTTCTATATACCATATGAATCTTATAAATAACTCCATTGAGTCATTTCTTTAAACAGACAAAAATATGTAAGATAAACCATTCTAATGTATGACACATATTTATAATTGCATCAAATCAAGAATACAAGGACTTATTTAAATATTTAGTAGGAATTTTACTCTTCTTTAGAATCAAAGTTGAAATTCTTCATTCTAGCAAGAAGATTTTGCTCTGAGCATATACCTGGGAAAACAAGCAAACTTCCAAAAATAGAGGTTGCAATGTAACATCAGTCAGAGCTAAAGGGATGAGAAGAAATTAGGCCTCCTCACAGAAAGAGAGGCAACTTTTTCTTAGTGTTATCACTTTCATCCATACATTCTTCAAAATCATTTGAAAATTTACAAAGTCAACCAAGTAAATCAAGGGAAATGTCTTTAACCTACCATGTGAGGCTCTCCAAAATATATCTCCATTTTTTAATTCCAGTATCAACATATGTGCTTTAAATGATTGTCAGATCTGACTCTTTCCCATTAGGTAACTTGAACCCATTTTACCAACTTTATTCTTTATTGACATATTCATTCCAAATGAAATACTTCGCACTTGACTTTAGTTTCTTGAATCTCAAACATTTTTTTTCACTTATGTTAAGTGCCTCTTTCTCCTGGAGGCTTATCTGATGATTCCTAATGCACTATTCCCAACCCCACCAAAAGTTTCTTTGTCTCTAGTATTTCCAGAAGATATTTACAGAAGTGTGATTTTCATGACTGAATGGGTCTTTATTAAAATATTTGGCAAATGGTTTTGTATTTAACAGCTGCTTAATAAATGCACATCAAGTAAAAGGGGTCTCATGTTATCATCTTGTGTCATCCTTGTCTCTAGAGACATGAAAACTCTTCTTGAAATATACATTTATTGTGGTGATGCATTTGACTTTCTGCTCACTAAGAATTGGGGGCTACACAAAGAAGAATGAAACTGGACCATTTCCTTACACCACACACAAAAAATAGACTCCAAGTGGATGAAATACCTCAATGGAAGACAGGAATTCATCAAAATCATTGAGAAGAACACAGGCAGCCACCTCTTCGACCTCAGCCACAGCAACTTCTTCCTAGAAACATCGCCAAAAGGCAAGGGAAGTAAGGGCAAAAGTGAACTATTGGGACTTCACCAAGATCAAAAGCTTTTGCACAGCAAAGGAAATACTCAACAAAACCAAAAGACAACCAACAGAATGGGAGAAGATATTTGCAAATGACCTATCAGATAAAAGGCTAGTGTCCAAAATCTATAAAGAACTTACCAAACTCAACACCCAAAGAATAAATAATTCAATCAAGAAATGCACAGAGCCATGAACAGACATTTCTGCAAAGGAGACATCCAAATGGCCAAGAGACACATGAAAAAGTGCCTCAACATCACTCAACATCAGGGAAATACAAATCAAAACAACAGTGAGATACCACCTCACACTAGTTAGAATGGCTAAAATTAACAAGTTAGGAAATGACAGATGTTGGCGAGGATGTGGAGAAAGGGGAACACTCCTACACTGTTGGTGGGAATGCAAGCTGGTGCAGCCACTCTGGAAAACAGTATGGAGTTTCCTCACAAAGTTGAAAATAGAGCTACCCTATGATCCAGCAATTACACTACTGGGTATTTACCCTAAAGATACAAATGTAGTGATCCAAAGGGGAACGTGCATCCAAATAGCCAAACTATGGAAAGAATCTAGATGTCCATCCACAGATGAATTGATAAAGATGTGTTTATATATACACACACACACACACACACACACACACATATATATACACACACACACATACATACACATACACACATATATATAATGGAATACTAGGCAGCCATCAAAAAAATCTTGCCATTTGCAATAACGTAGATGAAACTAGAGGGTATTATGCTAAGTGAAATAAGTTAATCAGAAAAAGATAATTATCATATGATCTCTCTGATATGAGGAATTTGAGAGGCAGGGCAGGGGGTTGTGGGGAGTAGGGAGGGGAAAAAAAATGAAACAAGTTGGGACCAGGGAGGGAGACAAACCATAAGAGACTCTTAATATCAGGAAACAAACTGAGGGATGCTGGGGGCGGTGAGGGGGTAGGGATAGGGTGGTTGGGTTATGGACACTGTATGTTAATAAAAAAATAAAAAGAATTGAGGTCTATATCCTCTTTCTTGGCTCTGGGAGATCTGTGCAACCATTGTGCCTAATGGAGTAGCATAGAAATCACACCCTGTCAGCTTCTGCATCCAAGTCTTAAGACAATGGCAGCATTCATTTTCTGTCCTTTGAAGTACTGATTCTTGGAACCTGCCTGCCATGCTGTAGGGAAGTCCATGTGTGGAGAAGTCCGTGTAAAGAGATACTCTGGTTGGTAGCAGTGAACAAACATACACTTGTAAGCCATGGACGTGAGCTATGCTGGGAGTGGATTCTCTAGCTTGGGCTCACACTGCATAGACAGTCCCTTCAAGTCCTTTCAAGTCCTGATCAAATTGAATATGGTGAGAAAAACAAGGGGTTGCTGTGCATTAGTCACTAGCATTTGTGTGGACAGTGAATTATAAGCAGAAGAGATACTTGTCACTTCCAGGCCACAATAAGTAATAGCTGGTACAACAGGTCTTTGCAATCTCTCTATCTTCCTGTCAACAGGGTTTGGAGGAGTTTGTGTTGAGATGGAGGAAACATAGCATGGAAAAACCTAGATCCTCAAGTAACCACACAAAAGGAAATTGTCCTGGAATTTCCAGGAGCTGAAGCAGGTTTTTTTTTTTTATCAGAGAGTTATTTATTAGAGAATTGTTAATACTATTGTGTTAAGTCACACATCTTGAGGTCATTTGTCACCTTAGTATTATGATATCTCTTTCCTGATCAATACTTCAATTCCATTCTTCACAGAAAATCTTGAGAGGGCTGTAACTTAAAATAGGTTTTCAAGCCAGGTTAAAAGGAAATATAACCATTTTGGAGGACAGTGAGGACTTTACAGTCAATATACATGTGTATGGGGTGGGGAAGAGCTGAATTTGTGTTTCTGTGAATGCTTCTAATTGCTTTTAGACTATCAAACTGAACTGAAAAATACCTTATCCAAGGATGCAAATTCAATGTTTCTGATAAGTCATCTAAAAACAAACAGTGCAAACAAATGAAAATAATTTAAACTAGCGCTTTCATTCTTTTTTTTAAATAGGACAAGAATTTTCCAAAAATAAAAGCCTGCCCTAATGGCTTATTGAAATGCTTTAAAGAACTTTCACTGTTCAACTTTTAAAACTTGCTAGAGAAATTGAGAGAAGTTGAAAAGGCTGTCAGACAGTGGTAGAATGAGCTAATTAACAACTTTTAAAAATTGTGTAGCATTGAGAAGGCTGTATATTTTTCAAAATGTTACATAATTATAATAAAAGAGTTATATTGTCACAGTACTTTCAGACCAAAAAAAAAAAAAAAAAAACCAAAAAAAAAAAAAAACAAAAAACCAAACAAAACAAAACAAGACAAACCACCTCACTGGAGTTTTTTTTTTTTTTTTTCTTGCAGAATGATACTCAGTATGAATAAACAAAATGAATATTGTTTTCCTTGTTATCCTTGATTTTTTCATTCTTGCTTCTCCTGCGCTCCTGCTCCCATCTCAATAAAAGAAATCTGCATTTACCCAGCTATCTTACCTCCTGCAAAATAAACAGCTAGATAGGTAGATAAATAAATCAGTAATTTGAACAATGGTTTCCTCTTTGGTCCTTCTTTTCTCACACTGCACTTCAAGTTCATCAGCTCCATCTTCAAGGCACAATCGTATGACACCTTGACTTCAACCAGGGCCTCTCATCTGGAGCCAGCATCACGTCCCCTGTGGAAACTGCAGTAGCTTCCAGTCTGAGACACTGCTTACAGCCAGAGGCATTGTAGATTCTTCTCTATTCAGAAGCCAGATGGATCTTTTCATAACTTGAATTAGTTCATGTCCCTGTCCTGCCCAAAACCCACCAATGGATGGTTCCAATCACATTTAGAATAAAATGCAAATGTTTGCCCTGACCCACAAGGCCCTAAGTGATCTGATCCATGGCCATCTTTCCAACCTCACCTTTTTCCACTTCACCCTTTGCTTATTCCCTCCCTCACTGAACCCTAAATATAACCAGGAGGCCTTGGTCCAGAAATACTCTTTGCCCTGTTAGACACTTGGCTCACTCAGTCCAGGGGTCTGCTCTAATGCCACAACCTCAGAGAGCTTTCTTCGACCCCTATATCCAAAATCGCAGCACACTCTTTATCCTTCTCCTGCTTCATTTTTCCTTCATTGTCCAACAACTAAGCTAATAAGTTATCTATTTATAAATACCACCCCTCACCCTAACAAAATGCAAACCTTATATTCCCTCACCTTTCTTTTATGGAAAGTATTGTACTGTGAACATATTTTACTGTTTTTTAATGAAATTTAATAAATGTATTGTAGAGCTCATGCTGTAAGAGTGTAAGTAGATAGTCATTATTTCTTTTCATTAATTTTGATGTCATCTTCTTCCTTCCTTGACTTGCAACCATCTTCCATACTTACAGCTCAAGGAAACAAAGAAGAAGTGCCTTTGGCTAGGGGTTCCTTGTGACCATCAAGATACTCTGACCAAACTGTCATGGTCTGCTTGAAACAGAGCAGCTCTGCAGGTGGCGTGCACTTCCTCATTGTTCAGTGCAGAAATCTTGGGAAGAGGGACATCATGAATAAAAAGGGACAGGCCCTTCCACCTCCCAAGACAATAGTACCCTCTGTATTCCCAGACTTAAGATTTACCTTGAGGGCTACTTCAGTCCCCTCCAATAATAGCTCTGTCACCTCTGTTCTTGTACAAAATATCTACATTGCCTCCATGGGCCCAAATTTATACCACAGAAGTGGATTTAGTCTCCTTTCAGAGCCAAAGAATGCAAAAACCTGACTCTCCTCCTGCCTCTCCGCCCCCTCTTCCCTCTCTTATTTTGTAGGAGAATGTAACAGAATTTAATCTAGTTATTGGTTTGATAAATAATTATTGAAAGTCATGTATGTGTCAGACATGGTCATTGATATCTAAGTAATTTTCAGAAGTTTGTTCTTGTGCCAGTATAAATTTCAGTACGCTTTTCTCTACATTTATCTTTGCTTGGGATTCACAGATTATCTTGAAAATAATTTGATGTCTTTCATGTGTTTTAGAAAATTCTTAACTAATATCTCTTCATATACTGCAACTGCTCCATTTTCTGCAGTCTTTTTAAACAACAGATTCAAATATGTATGTGTATGTCTGTGCATATATATTTTCCCCATTACTTTGCTCTTTTTCTTTCAGTTTGGATACCTTCTGCTGACCTCTCTTTCAGTTCACTGATTCTCTGTAAGAATCAGTATCTTGTTATCTAAACCCATCCAATGACACCTCATTCCCGATATTATAATTCCTTAGTTCTAAAATGCTCTCTTTTTAAAATAAAAAGAGCTCTCTTTTGTTTACTTGTTGATATATTTTCTTGCTTATTTCAATCATAGACATTTTTTTAAAAAAATGTTCGTCTATTGACACCAATATCTGAACCATCTGTGGTTCTAGTTCTGTTACCTATTTCTTCTCTCAGTTTTCAATCATTTCATTCTTTTTCTTATCATGCCTCATATATTTATATTGGTTGTCAGAAATGGAAAAATAAAAATTAAAGAAACTCTAGAGGACACAATCTTCATCCCAAGTTGTTATGTTTTCTTCTGGAAACATATAGAGCATCATTGGACTAGTCTGGTCCTATATAAAGCTTGGTGTTAGGCTAATTAGTTCTGTTCTATATCAGTTTTGCACTTACATTTAGGGTATGAGTCTCCCTCTGAGATTGGGGTCTTTACTCTTGGGGTGTGGTCTTTCTTGGGTCTAAATTAAGTGCCTGTGTTTTTGCCATTGCTTTTATGCTTCTGTGGAGCCTGGATACCAAACTCTTTCCCTAGCACTGCACACCAGTTGCAAGTCTCTGCTCAATACTCTTCAGCATCATGAGGTGTTGGGTTTTCTTGATTTTGTCACTGGATTTCTTAGACCCTTACTCTGGAACATACATAATTCAAGAATAAAATACTAGCTTAATGGTAATGAGTATGTAGGTATTAGTCCTCCTCTGTTATTTCACTCTCTAAGATTTCCTCTATTCTTAGCAACTCTAACAGCCTTGAACTTCAAACTCATTATGACTGCTGCTCCTGCTTGGGTTCTATTCTACTATACTATGGTTTGCAATACACCCTCAGAAAAACGTCTGGAATAAATGTTCTTTCCTTCCATGTTAATTGCTTTTCAATGGTTTTAAACAGTTATTTTATATATTGTGTTCAGATTTTGTAGTTGTTGTTTATATAATATTTTTGCATAGCCAGAACCATAAATATTCAAAGTAAATTTTTTAAATAGTCTTAACTTTAGAGAGGTAACTAAAATGTTTACAAATGGTAGAAGATGATACTTGGAATTTCATCAAAATAATTTGGAAGGGGAAGGTATTTAGGGAAGACTAGCCTTGAGAGAGAGTATTTCCTTCCCATGGAGCAAAGATTGACCCATGTGAGAAAGGGAAGATTAGAGAAATGGCCAGATAAATTTATTCTCCCCTCCCACTTCCAATAAACTGCTCTTAGGCATGGCGTCTTTCTACCAGTTAAGACATACCTTGAAGCTGTCCATGTGACCTCCATTTTTATTTTGTATGGGTTGCTATGATGTAGTGGGCAGAAGATAACACATCACCTGGTACTGCCTCCCGTCCTTCTCTGTCTCCCTTCTCTTTTATCTCACTCTCACTGCCCTCAGCACCTTCCAAATAAAGCACTAGCACTAGGGAACTTGCTCTACTTCTGTTTCTATTTGTCTGAAAAGAGGTAACAAAAATGAATTTGTTTTCTTTAGAATTCTTAAATAATAGTAGATGAAAATAGATCTTTTTGAATTTTTCATGAAATGTCAGATAGAGATAAAAATTGAAACGATATCCAACATATTGTAAGAAATTACTATATACCAAAAAATATATGTAGTTTTATATTTATACAGAGAGGAAGCACAGTACTACAAATGTTAAAAATCTTTCTAGCAGGGTGCCTGGATGGCTCAGAGGGTTAGGCCTCTGCCTTCGGCTCAGGTCATGAACTCAGGGTCCTGTGTCAAGGCTTGTATCACATCAGGCTCTCTGCTCAGCAGGGATCCTGCTTCCCCTTCTCTCTCTGCCTGCTGCTCTGCCAACTTTGATCTTTCTCTCTCTCTGTCAAATAAATAAATAAAATCTTTACCACCACCCCCCCTCCAAAATCTTTCTGGCATCACAAAGCCAGTAAATGTACCAAGGTTAAGATTGGAACTCATAACAAATTCTGACCTCTTAATCAGTATGGAGTTTTTATTATAACTATGCTTTCTTATTATAAACAAAGCTATATTTCTTTTTCATTGCTAATAATTTTCTTGAATAAAATAAGTATTTGGGGATTATGGAATAATATCACAATGTTCTAAATAAATTTCAGCTAAATTACATTATTTAAGAAAGGAAAAAACAAACCAAACTGGTACTAAACTTTGAGCCATCTTTGGCAATTAGGGATCAGAGCTAAATTAGATTTGATTTAGAAACAATAAATATTTGGAATGCTTTCCTCTTCAAGTGTTCCATAGTGAATTATTTGTTAGACTTGATTTCACATGGCCTATTGGCTGCCTTCCTTTTATTTTTTTCTCAAGCTTGAATGTCAAGATCTGTACCTAGAATGTCATCATAATTCACATACTTGGCTTTTCTCTTCTTCAGCCAAATAGCAACCATCATACCCATGAAAGTAGTCAGAACGTTTGCTTGAAAGCATACCCATGAAAGCATATCCTCAGAAAGAATTAACTAAATTGGCTTTGCTAACAGAAAGCAGTTAGCTATTTAGTCAGTAAGATTTAATTTAAAGCTCACAGGCTCATTCACCAGCTCTTGGATCATTTGATTTATTTGAAGCACCTTTTATAACAGAAAATTAAAAAAATAAATAAAGGATACAGATATATCCTTGAATACACTGGTACCTAAGAATTATGTGAATTCATTAGATTCTTTTTTCTTTTTTTTACAGGGAGGATTTGTTTTGTTGAATGTTATCTCCTCAAAGGTCTGCTGCTCTCAATGATTAAGCCATTATAGGGGTATAAGAATGAGGTTCTTTCTTTTCTCCTTGAACATATAGGAAAATCAGGGAGATTTTGTGTCATGTTTCCATATCCGCTGAGATCACTACCATAGCTGCCATGGCTACCAAAGAAATCTAGACTTATATAGCACCTTGCCATTTATAATTTTATCTTTTCATTTGCATTGTCCATTTGATCTCTGCAACAATTTCAAGGCAAAAAAGATTTTTTAAATAAAGAATTTTTTAAATAAAGAAAACTGAGGCTCAGAAAAGTTGTGCGTCTTGCTCCATGATACACATCTACTAGACAGATGACCTAGGATACAAAGGCTTGCTAAGTCTTTCTTATTCATTTATTTATTTTTATTATGTTATGTTAGTCACCATGAGTACTTCATTAGTTCCTGATGTAGTGCTCCATGATTCATCATTTGTGCCCAACACCCAGTGCTCCTTGAATTTTTCAATTTTAAATTCACCTCTCCTCTTCTTGAAGGAGGCTTCTATGTCTGAAAAAGAAGCTGTATTAGCTGTCAAGAGCACACAGGTTCATAATAAGGGTCAATAGTCAAATCATGCTGACTGCCTGTTTTTGTGAATAGAGTTTTATTAAAACACTGCCATATCCATTCCCTGTAGCTGCTTTCACCCTACAATGGCAGAATTGAGTACTCGAGACCTTATGGCCCACAAAGCCATATTTATTATATGACACTTTTTATAAAGTTTCCCTGCCTCTGTTTTATAGACTTATTTATGTACCTTGTATAATGTGATATTGAGTTGTTAAGTACTTATGTGTGGTTGGAGATAATAGTTAGAATTCTAATGTCTGAGGAGGGATTCCATAATTTACTTAAAATGATCCCTCTACTCCACTTGCCATGTAATAAAGTATGGAAAGTATCTCTTGGTCTAAAGTCACTACTAAAAATTTTATTATTAATATTATAAGGCTTATTGTTAGTGAGACAGGAATACTTTTTATTGCAAATTTCCTTGGATATTTCAAATGTCGGAAACATAAAGTTAATACAACCCACAGCAGCTCTTTAAGTTCTGAACAGCTTCGATCCTTGAAAGGTTCTTTATATTCTCAAAAAATTATCTTTTTATGAAAAAAACATTAAATACATGCAAATCTTGCAATAGCTGAGAAATGATTTTATGCACTGAGAGTATTTAAGGCACTGAAATAAACATGTTAACATATTATGATGACTAAATATGATAATGTGCATCAATGTTTGCTATGTTTCCTATTTTAAAAATTAGGAATCAATGTACTATCACTCTAAGAAAGTGTTAGGATTAGAATTTAAACCAATTTGTTCTGGGAATTCAAATCTGAGAATTTTATTATTATTATTAATTATTAAATTATTAAAATTAAATAGTGATACTTATATGAATTATAAGTTATATAGTATTATTATTTATTATAATTTTATTATTTCCTAATGTTTTACTATAGTTTTTTTCTGTGCCATTTTCTGTATCTATCAGTTATCCACATTGGTAAGTCAAAACTCGGTTTTCCTATTTTAAGTAGACCAAGTAAGTTCTTTGTTTTTGTCTAGCTAGGCCTTTGTCTATCTGACCTGTTTGCTTCCCCAAAATTATGAAAGCGTAGTCTTAGCTCTCTCATTCCTAACATTTTTTAACATTTATTTATTTATTTATATTATTTTTAGTAAAATATCTGTTGGCCAGCTTTTGAATCTTTCTTTCATTTAATTCCAGAGTAGACCATCCTTTTTATCTGGGTTTACTTATTCTAACACTTGTACCACCATTGTATCCATTCCTGTGATGCTACAGCAATGTCTTTTTCTTTCCAAGATCATGAAACACAGAATAGCTCTTATTTTTGATCATGTCTCCAAAAAGGTGCTGGAATGCAACTTTAATTATGTCTTAGTTTTGATTCTAGTAGATTCATTTCTTTCCAGCCAAAATGACAGCCTTATCCAGGTTCTACTGATATTATTTAAAATAACTGCTTGGTGATAGATATGCCTTGGTTTGTTGGCCTATCCATTTGTCTGATTTTTATTTACTGAGCATCTCCCACTTTACACACTGGACTAGGCACTGGAGTATTGGGATGAGTACGCCAATGTCCCCACTCTCAAAACCCTTAATGTTCACTCTGAAAGACGAAACTAAACCCGAACTGAAGTATGTACTAAACCCACAATGCCAACCCCTTCTCTAATGGATTATTTCAACAAGTGGAAAAGTGGAAAACATATTAATAATAATATGAATAACAATGTGTAACATTTATAGAATGCTTTTTCTGTTTCAAGCACTATTCTAAGACTTTATGCAGATTACTTTATTTCTTACAATTACCCAATAAGATATATTGTCATAATCACTATTTTACAAACAAGGAAGCTAGGGCACAAAAAGGTAACATAATCTATATGACATACTGAGTACACACAATATTTGTGATATGTGCCATACTTTTAGCCAAATAACTCAATCTTTGGTAATGTGGACCAAGGCATTGATATTATTATAACCTTCAGAATGATGCTAATGTGCAACCCAAATTAAGGTCTATTGCACTTCCTAAATTTATTTCCCTCCCATCCTAAAGGATGATGAGTTCTTTACATATTGACTTGCATCTCTCTAATGGGAAGAAAAGCTGTCCTTTTCATTAACACTTTTGTTACCCAGCGTCAGATGTGGGTGTAAACAATGAGCTCATAATTCAGAGAATCAACTTTTCCTTCCCTCTCTGCCATGATGAGGTAGGTATTTGTCTGGACAAGCCACTTCTTCCTCTTAGGAAACTAGTTGTGTCTTTTCTTAACACTTGCTATAAGCTTTTAAAAGTCAGTTTTATGGAACTCACCTTCCGAGGTCTACTGTATCAGTCAGCCCAGGCAAGATTAAATGGGAAAGAGTGTTTCCAGCAAAACAAACAAACAAACAAAAATTACACAAAATCTCAAAGGAATGATTACAAATAATAGTGAAACCTTCTCCTATCTGTAAAAACTGAAGGATTTTTGGTTGAGTGGTGGGCACAATGAGTTAAAATAACACTGAGATTGGTGGGTATGACTTCATTGGGGTCAAAAATAACAGGAAATGGCAATTACCAGAGTCCATCCTTCCTGTCTCTTTTGTTAGGATGAGCTGCTCAACCTGGGAGGCAGGTTGCCATGGTGATGGAAGGCAAATGGGCATGACATAGGAAAAATGGGCAAAGAGATTATTTATAACCTCTTCATTAATGTCTTTCTTCAGCCAGGCATGGGACATTGTATTACCTGTCTATCCTCTCATGAGGCAAGGATGTTTCTAAACATTAATAAAGTCACCCAAGAGACCAGCCTCTGTCTTTTCTAAATTAATTTGGAATCTTCAAAGTTTACAACTACAGTTTGAGGACTATAGCACTAAAAGAATTGGTGATAACTAAGTTGCTTTTAAAGACAATGAGGAGTTAATGAGGCAGATCAAAAAGAGGGTTTCAGGTAAAACAAAACAACATAAAAAATAAGAAAAAAAAAAGCCCACACTTCCTGTTCAAAAAACATGGCAGCACAGGATAGAATGGTATATTCCAGAAACCACATGTGATTCTATTTGGCTAGTGGGTCAGACGATATAAACCTCATAAACCATGTTTAAAAAATGTGGACTATGTCTAGAAAAGCAATATTGAGTTGATTTGCTCAAGATCATTCATCAAATTGAGAGCAGAATATTGACAGGATTACTTAGAACTCCTGATTCTGAGGTTAGGAACACATGTTTGTATGGACATATGATATATATATATCTTATAATGATCTAAAATGGAAAAGCATCTATATATAATACAAATATCTCAATCTCTGATTCATCAATTGTAGCATGCATTTTCTAAGGGGTAAACATCACTCACATAGCTCCTTAATTTTCAGTCATTATCATATATTAATCCTCTTTGAAACTGAAAAATACATGTAAATTCCCTAATGATTTCTTTTTCTTCCTCCTCCTCCTCTTCTTCTTCTTCTTCTTCTTCTTCTTCTTCTTCTTCTTCTTCCTCTTCTTCTTCTTCTTCTTCTTTTTTTCTGTTCTCATTGCAAATACTGTGGACTCTCCCCTGCTGTTCTAGAGGCATTTAGGCAGCTACTATCCCTTTCATTTTCTTCCTTGCTGTGTCTTCACAACTTCGACAATATTGCCAACAACTGTCATAACTCTTGGATACTATGTTGTAGAAATTCCCATTAAGTCACTGTAAAATATGACCCTCTAAAAACCAGAAACATATGTATGGCATTTCGAAAGCCACTGGCATAGGCAAAGCAAGAATTACCCCATATCTAACATTACCCTAACAATAACATTAGAAAACATAATACCCAAGTTTTCACATTCAGATAAATTTTCTGTTAAAGATTTATCAACACTGTCCCAAGTAGGACTATATCAAACGAATAAGCTTCTGCACAGCGAGGGAAATCATCAGCAAAATGAAAAGGCAACCTGCTGAATGGAAGAAAATATTTGCAAATCATATAACTGGTAAGGGGTTATCTATATATCTAAATTATATAAAGAACTCATATGACTCACAGCAGAAAAAAAAAATCTGACTAAAAAATGGGCAGAAGATCCAAATAGACATTTTTCAAAAAGAAAAAAAAGATATACAGATGGCCAACAGGGACATGAAAAGATGCTCAACATCACTAATCATCAGGGGAATGCAAATTAAAACCACAAAGAGATATCACCTCACATCTGTTAGAATGGCTAGTATTAGAAGGACAAGAAATAACAAGTGTTAGTGAAGATATGGAGAAAAGGTGGGGGGGGTGGGCAAAATGGATGAAGGGGGTCAATAGGTACAAACTTCCATTATAAAAGAAGTAAGTCATGGAGATGTAATAATGTATAGCATGGTGACTATAGTTAATAATACCGTATTGCGTATTTTAAAGTTACTAAGAGAATAAATCTTAAAAGTCATCAAAGAAAAAGAGATTGTAACTATGTGTGGTGATAGATGTTAGGTAGACTTACTGTGGTGATCACTTTGAAATATATACAAATATTGAATCATTATGTTGTACACCTGAAACTAATATAATGTTCTGTCAATTATACCTCCAAAAAAGTCTCAAACTTTGGTGTAAGAATCTCCTGGGGGATCAGTTAAAAAAAAATCACTCAAAACCTAACTTTAGCCAAACAATAACATTAGAAAATGTAACTCCCAGTTTTCACATCTGCATGAATTTCCTATCAGAGATTTATCAGTGCTGTCACTTTTTTATTCTGTGATTTTTTTAATGGCACTCTCTTGTTTGTTTTTTTCTTTCTTTTTCTCTTTTTCCAGCAATTTTGATTTGTTTCTTACTGTTGATTTTATTCCAGTTCTTTGCTACTAGTTTTTTACATTCATCCATACATTTTTCAATCCCTCACTTGCTAAATAAACTTCCTTAAACATCCACTATATGTGACAAAGTTATAACAAACTGCCACATTAGTTTCACTTGGAATCATTCCTAGGCAGTCAAGATCTGATATGGGATAAAATATTTCAAAGGAGGATGTGCACTGACTTGTCAGAACATAAGCTATGAAGAGCAGTTGTGTCAAAACAGACAAGAGGTCAAGTCTGGTAACAGCAGGGATGGTAGTATGCTCATTGTCATTCCAAACAAATTTAGAAATTCAGGCTGCAAGAGTCAGAGATCTTATTTGAGAAAATGAATAATCAAGTGTCAGGGATCTTGGTAGTAAAAAGATAACATCTGAGTTGGAGGTCTGAACAATATACATAAGGTATCAGCAGCAAGGCCTGTCCTTTATAATGAGCTCCAAACCATATACATCCTGTCTGAAGATGAGTTTCTCTCATGACAGTCACATGAACCAAGAGGTGACACTAAGTTCAGGATGAGAAGTAGGCAACTGGGAAGCTGCTGACTTAAAGGCTCCAGCTGCACAAGTCATCAGCTGAGCCATTCTTGGGAGCAGCAGTGAATTTATAAGCACCTAGATGAAGGAACTTCACAGAATTCTGGAGAATGTCAGGGTATTGGGGACAGGGGTAAAATAAAGAAAAAGAAAACGTAATGGCCCATCAGTTCCCTGGCTCTATTTACCATATCCAGAGGCCCTTTGTCAAGATGGGAGAAGAGGGTGGCTAGCTGTAAACATCACCATTTGACAGACCGACCAAGAAACCCCTCAGCGGATGTGTTTTCTTCCCTGAACCCAACATACAAATGCCCTTTCGCTCCCCTTAGGTTTTTTAATAACATGAAATAACATTTAATAACATTTTTCATGATCCAAGGAATGAACACTAAAATGACAATTTACTCTCTTCAGATTGAAAGCAATCGCAGCACACAACAAACACATTTATCCTTAGTGAGGGGAAGAGTAAGTGACTGAATTCCTGTTCAGTACTTTTTCACTATTAGTTAAACATGTCTTTATTTTCACTATTCTTTGTCTGTCACAAGGTGGGAACTAATTTTCTCTCAACAAAAGCTTTCTAAAATGGGGTATTAATGGACACCACGAACTCCTAGCCTCAATTTTACTCTGGTCTCTAGCTCTGTGTGGGCTGATTTTAGGATACTGGAAAAAAAACAAAACAAAACAAAAAAACAAAAAACAAAAAACCATAAACCTTAGGCTCACTCCTTAGCTAAGCACTGATATTACCATCTTATTTTTTTTTTTTTTAGATTTTACTTATTTATTTCACAGACAGAGATCACAAGTAGGCAGAGAGGCAGGCAGAGAGAGAGAGAGGGAAGCAGGCTTCCCGCTGAGCAGAGAGCCCTATGCGGGGCTCGATCCCAGGACCCTGAGATCATGACCTGAGCCGAAGGCAGAGGCTTTAACCCACTGAGCCACCCAGGTGCCCCTGATATACCATCTTAAAAACAAAACAAAACAACAATAAAACAAAACAAAAACCAAAACCCAAAAACCTTAACACCTTCACACCTCTGTATTAGCTTCTCCCTCCTCAGTAATGATTTTTCTTTTTAGAGTAACCTGTTCAGATTTCAAGGTAAGGTGAATATGACCCCTCAGCTAAACCCAGGCCGACTGCACACTTGGCCCAGTGGGTACTTGCAGGTATCTCTATGAAGTAGGTAAGCCCTTGTCACTCTCTCACTGATGTTGAGCTTCTTAAGGACTTAGGATTCTTTGTGTCCCCAGTCATGACCAAGATTTATGCGTAATATAGTAGAAGCTCCCCCAGGTATTTGCTGAATCAATAATGAAATGATTGAGCAGTTGCTGAACTCACCCACTTCTTCCTAAATTAAACCTCGACCAAAGCTTCTCAGAATCTTCAACTACAGCCCAGAAAAGATACATCATTTAAGATAAATATCACTGTGGCCAAATATGTTTCTTTTAAATTCTATTTAAAGAAACTAACACTCTACCTTTTACCTCCTTTGTTAATGTGAAACATTTTAACACAGTATAAGAAAGCTTAAAATATTGCATGTAACTAAGGCTGCAGAAACTGACACCACAGTAGAAACATCCCATTTCTTCAGGCAGAGGGGCAAGCTGTGGGATGGTTTATGAGCTCAGGCTCTAGACACAAACTTTCCGGATTTGATCCCCAGCTCTGCTATAATTAGTAAACGAGACCACGAATAAATGATGCGCCCTGTATATGCACTAATTTCCTCATCTGCAAGGTGGCATGAAGCACACAAGATGAGTATAGTATCTAATGCATAGGATTCCTGTGGGGATAAATAAACCAAGACATGGAAAATAGCACAGAGCCAGGCACACAGCTTTAAGTATTATTAATATTCCAAGCATGGGGTAGCATAAGAGCAACACTTATCTTGTGAATTATTTCCCACATTAGGTATAGGAAAAGTCCCAGCAATCCTTTTATAGCATGTGCTATTTTTGCAGACACATTTTTAATAACTGATGGTGCTTTTAAGGATAGCTGCTGTCAGAAACAAGGGCTTTTCGCTGCCCTGTTTCCTATGTGATTTCCATGGGATATACTACCTGATATGTTCTCCACCTAGCAATAAGAGAGTTGATAGCTCAACAACACGTTTGTTGACTAATTTTCTGTATTAGTTTCCTGATGAAAGAAACAAACAAACACAGAAATCAACCGAAACCAATTTGTTAAGGAGATTAATGTAGAAACTGTGCCTATGGGAAACTGTCAGAAAGTGCTACAAACAGCTAACCTCCCAAGGGAAGAATATAGTGATTCTCATTAACATGTAATAGTCTCTAAATTTTGTTCTTCATGGCAGTGTGATGTGGGAAAAGGAGCAGATTTCTGGGTGTCAGGATACACACATATTTACCTTGGGTGTTCCATGGATTAGCAGGGAGGAGTGTATGTTGAAAACCCCAGCTGGCAGTCCTGGTTTCCTGCTTGCCATTTAGGATAAGCTCAATGCATGGTAGCTGAGTGAGTGAACCAAGGCAACACCTTTTTGAGGTTTCCTCATCCGAAAAGAGAAAAAGTAAGTATACCAACTTTGTAATGCAATAGTGGCAACTTAAAAAAAAAAAAAAAAAAAGGAAAGGTTTCAGAAACATGGGAGCTGTCTAAGCATTTACATGTTCTCTTTTTCTCTATCCTCTTGGCATAAACCTAACACTTTTCATGTACCAGAGTTCATATTATAGAAAATATTTTTAAAAACCTCTTCATGAGTTGGAAGGAGGTAGAGAATCCAGATGTCATAAATTCCAGCCAATCTTCAGCCCTGTCTAGACAGACTAGGTTTGAAAGACAAACATGACTTCAGATCTAATAATAATTTGTCCAACTGCGGGAAGACCTTATTACAGCAGTCCAAGTACAGCTATCATCCACAAACCAACTCCCAAACCTTATACTTTCCAACCTCTCACTAAAATGACTTATTTCTGTATGAAAGATATAAGCAGAACCCTAAAAGTAATACTTGTAGTAGCATTGGTTACTGTGTTTTTAGTATAATCATGATAATAATACTAAAGATGGCAAGTTAATATTGAACAATCATTGACTCTATACCAGAGGCTCTTGTCCCCTGCCATGGTCATCTGGAATCTCTGCCCTCCTGACATAAACCACCCCTTCTTCTTCCTCTCTAAGTGCGGGTAGTCTAGGTTGTCCCTGCTTTCTGATCACAGGAGTGGACGTTTGATCTAGATCTGGTTACTGCATATTTCCATCCTCCTGGCAAGGTATGGCTAGATTCCTAGAAATAATGAGAATTAGAATTTTCTCTTTCCTTTCAATCTCTCAAGCAGGAGAGTATCAGCCTGACTTGCTGACATGGCTTTCCTTATACCACCGGGAGAAACTACCTGGAGATGAAGCAAAGGAAACTAGAAACAAGGGAAATATTTCTGATTCCATTCTGGGAGCTCCTGGAACCAGGCATATCTGAGGCCAATTAATCAGGGATATTTAAGTGATGTGAGCCAATAAATCTCCATCTTTACTTAAGTTTCTTTAAACTCAGTTTCTATCATTTACAGCCTAAAGTTCCAAATGCCTACCCCCATTTTGTCAATCAAGAACGAGCACAGAAGGGGTGCCTGGGTGGCTCAGTGGGTTAAGCCGCTGCCTTCGGCTCAGGTCATGATCTCAGGGTCCTGGGATCGAGTCCCACATCGGGCTCTCTGCTCAGCAGGGAGCCTGCTTCCCTCTCTCTCTGCCTGCCTCTCCGTCTACTTGTGATCTCTCTCTCTCTCTCTCTGTCAAATAAATAAATACATAAATACATAAATAAATAAATAAAATGAGCACAGAAGCAGTGCCTGGCTGGCTCAGTTGGTATGGGACTCTTGATCTCGGGGTTAAAAGTTTGGGCCCCGTGTTGGGAAAAGAGATTACTTAAAAAAATAAAATCTTTAAAAAGAAAAGAGCACAGAAGTCACAGGACTTTATTATTCTACATATTTAACATTCCTACCATATTTTCATAAACACAACTTCCAGATAATCATATGCATGTGTACCAAGCATTTAATTCAGATTTCCTTCTTAATACTGTATTATGGATACTTGGGCTGATGGACCAAGTTCTCATGATCATCCTTCTTCCCTCTCAACATAGATCCACCTACAATAATCTGAAAACCTAGAACTCAAGTTTGGGAAGTGGATGTCTATAAGGAAAACTAACTTAAAATTCTGTGGTAAAATAAAATTTGAATACGTAATGCCCCCGAAACATATGCCTTATACTGAATCCCCAAGTTGGTTGAATTCTACAAAACAAGATTTGGAACCATAAAACAATGGTTTGGTTTATGCTCTGAAACTAAAGCTGCAAATTTTAGCAAGTCACTTGACTTCCCTCATCCTCTGTTCCCTCCATTATGAAACAGGGGTAAGACTAACAGGACTTCACATCAGAGAAGTAAGAGTCTTGGTGAACCATAGCTAGAATACTCTGGAAATGCCTGATAGCACTGAGGCAGCGTGAAAGATGTGAAAAGCACTGTGTATCTGTAGAGATCCTTTTGCCCTTCTAGAGACCTTTTGCCCATTTTACAGAGGAGAGTGAGGGGATGTAGCTATGCTCATGGCAGTAGCCACAGAGATGGCCAGATTTTCTCTGGGTTTTCTTCTTTATTGGGCTTTAGTGCAGATTCACAACTCAATCCACCATGATCTTTCTTTCCTATTTTTCTTCTCTCAGCAGCGTTACTATTCTGAGAGCTACCTGGGCATTGTTTAAAATGATATTTTTTGGGCGCCTGGGTGGATCAGTGGGTTAAGCCTCTCCCTTCAGTTCAGGTCATGGTCTCAGGGTCCTGGGATCGAGTCCCGCATCAGGCTCTCTGCTCAGCAGGGAACCTGCTTCCTCCTCTCTCTCAGCCTGCCTCTCTGCTTACTTGTGATCTCTCTGTGTCAAATAAATAAATAAAATCTTTAAAAAAATAAAATTATATTTTCCAGTCTCTTTTCTCAAATATTTTGATTTTGGATCTGGGATAAGGGCCAGAAATCTGAATTTTTAACAACCACGTCTGGAATTTCTGAGCACAGATCATGCTTGGAGAAACACTGAGTCCTGCCTGTGTTATGAAATCAAAGAAAGGTATTCTCTATTCTCTCAGGTTATAGTTATCCCATTTTGTGAAGTGTTTAGGTTTAAAACTGAAATGTTCTGGCTACTTGTGCTGCAAAGGCCCCTGGGAAGGTGTTCAGGTGATAATCTCCCTATAGTACATATTATTAGTGGAAATTCCATAAATAGAAACTTCCGGTACTTTGGGAAACATATGAGGTGGCAATATCATTCCCCTTTATGTGGCTAATGTTAGAGTCAAGAGAAAGTAAAGTGAAAAATGTGTATCATTTGCTGACTAATGCTATGATTTAAAAAGAGCAATTCTGGCACCATGTTTTATACTGCATGGAGCTGGGCACGTGGACAATAAATTAATATCCAGAAAGCAAAAAGGTTCCTGAATGAATGACTGCCTGTGTTAAGGAAAAAGTCTCAAATGTGGGTCGTAAGTATTCATATTTCCCCGCATATGGTTAGTGAACACTGCTTCTTTAGCGAATTTCTAGGAAACAAAGCAACTTTTTAACCTGTAAGTTTAATGAAACTATCATTATGTTCATGCAGAATTGAAGGGGACCTCCATCAAAATGTTCTAGCAGAATTTTCCTGGTCTTTTATTCAAATATTTTTGGAAGACTAGAGAGATAAGATGAGTGGAATGTTTCATGTTGTCATGCGGGTTTTTCACCTGAAAGCATTCTGATTTAAATCCAACCTGTGAAGCACAAAGGAGCCTTGGAGATAATCTATCCTGACACTTTGGTTTTATGTTTAAAGACTCAGAGGGTCCTGTAAACTCAGAGATAGATGTACAGATACCAAATAAATTAAAAACAGTACTAGATGAAATCCAGAACTCCCTTCCTCCTCAGCTAGTTTTTCTTTCTATATAAAGAGTACCTCTCAAAGAGGAGAGAGAAGAAAGGTGGTACCCAGAGGCCAAGCACTTGCATTTAATACTTGGTCTTTTGAATTCATAAATGGCTTTCTTGGATTAGCTGACTAGGTTAATACTGCTCTATCTTGTGACAGTGTTGATATTTTTCATAGACAAATTATCACCTTGTGAAGTTCATTAGTTATTAATGAAAATAAAATACTAAGGTTGTAAAGCATTTTTCTCCTCTGCTCTTTTGTGAGGTAATCTGCTGACAGCAGATTATGAGGAGTCTGCTTAGCTCTGATGACTAAAGCTCAGAGAAGTAAAGTATCTTGGCTAGGGTCCCCTACCTTGTGACCCCTAGTATGGTACACTTTATACTCTCATGCAACTGCTTCAGAAAATAACCAGACTTCCATTTGGTAGCCTCTTTCACATGCCTAACTACCTCCCAGGATATGAGTCCCTTCTATGAAGGTTCAGATGGCAATGCATCTTAAATCAGTATTTTTTTCATTATTTTTCAAGGAGTTTTGCAAAGTTACAAATGCATAGATCTGACCCAAAGATCCTGTGCTATGTAAACTGAAGCAATATTTGCTTTTCTGGAAGAGTTTAGACAAAGGTCCACTGATCAGGAATAACAACATGCAGTTGGCTTGCTGTGATTTCCTCCATTCCTATCAATGACTAAGAACCAGGCTGACCTCATCATTTGCATGTAAAACAGGTGTATCTCTCTGATTCATCATCTCTGGGCTGTTTGGCCGACGTCTGGTGGTCATAATCTCTAACTTACCCAACGAAAAGACTCTGAAATCTGGGCCTTTAGCCTCATGACAGGGGATTTTTCTTGAAGATTTATCATACTTACTCTTCAGGCCCCTGTAGAACGACTAACCCCTCTGTTCTAGTATTATACCAAGACCACACATAGAAAGGGAAAATCTTATTTTCCTCTGTCCAGAGTCACTGGCCACTAAAAAGATAAACTCAGTTTTGTTCCAACTTCATAAAGTGGTCGAAGATTATAATACAGTCTTCAGAATGAAAAATTAACCTTGAGTCAAGGTTTATACACACTGTAGCTAATGAGGATGGAAACACCTCCCACCTTCTCCTTTGGGTTAAGCCTCGGAGATAAAGAGGTAAAAGAGTTAAGATGCACCTGTAGCAAAAGCTGAACCTTCCAGAGAATCAACAGAAGTAGCAGAAGCAGAGAGAACAGACAGTAAAAGAACAGGCCAGTGAAATGAACACAGATACAGACAAACTGAATCTATTCTCACTTCTCTGAAACCTGTCCTACCAAATGGGAACGACATTATTTTTCACATCATCAGGCATGATTTAATGCATATCTACTTAGCTGTTTCATTAAGACAAGGACATATTGGTAGCATTGTCTTTATGTAATATTGATTAGCCCTCCCTTTCTGAAATCTAAGTACTTAGAAAACTGGTAACAAAGTCTCTTAGGAGGCATTATGGAAGGCACTGATTAATATTTGCTGCCATGTAGTCAATGCTGATTATTCATCATGCTCACCTTCTAAACTAGCATTCAAGTAGATACACATACCTCAGTGAGCCTTCTGGGTATTAGATGATGGATAACAGGACTTGTTCAAGCACAGGAATTCTCATGAGAGACAAGTTTGTTTTTAGAAAGATGAGGATCCGGTTTTTACCAGCCAGCAAGTCCTGCTATTTTGGGCACTAATAATATTTGGCTTGCACATGGTTTTAGACCAGACAGTATTTTCTGACTTGAATTTAAGATGAAATAAAAATTTCTGGATTCAAAGCCAAGTTCCACAATTTATTAGCTGGGTGACTCTACAGAAGTCACTTAATCTCTCTGAGCCTTACTTTTTTTTTTTTTTTTTTTTAAATCTGTAACTTGCAGATAGTCACCACATAATAGGGTTCCTGAGAGGATGACTTGAGATAGTACAAGTAAAGCCTACAGCACTGTGCCTGACACATTAGAAGTCTCAATAAATTTTAAACATTGTTATACCTATTTATATGTTATAATTTTAAGTTTAACATTCTGCTTCAACATAGGTTTTAGTAAAAAATAGAAACAATAGCATGTGAGATGGTCTCATCAAAGCTGATCATTATAAACCATTTAAACAGTTGTTACTGGCCTTCTTTGCAAATTGGAATCAACCAGAGTTTTTTGTTTTGTTTTGTTTTGTTTTTTAAGTCCTAGTGGTTTAGTCTGTCCACCAAGTGAAATAAATGAGATTCTTTGGGTTTGAGACCTAGATATCAATATTTTTTAAAGCTATTATTCCCAGGGAATCAACTGGAAAGTTGGCAGTTCATATTGAAAATGATTTGTTAAAAATATTATAGACCTTGTAACCTAGGCCAGAGGCAGGTCTTATGGAATGTTCTTTCTCCACAGCTTCTGGTAGACCCCCTTCAATGAATTGGTTTCCTAAAGGGTAGTTAGGGTGAATGGGAATCTCCTTACTCTATTCACAGATCCAAATGATCTTTAAATATTTGTGGCAAGATTTTTTTCTTTCATTGAAATCTTAATATGAGGAAACAGTATTCTAATAGGATAAAAGTATTTTATGAATTATACCATTTTATTATTATGTTGTTAGCAACATTGAGAAACTCTTGATTGAATGTTGGTGTTCAGATAAAAACTGTTTCTTTTGGGTTCGGTGTCCCAATTTTTACAGTGTTTTGTTTCTCTAGTATAAGACCAAGCAAATTCTAATTAACAAAGTTCTCCTTGGCTATGGCATATTTTTCCTATATTTTTCAAGAATTCATTTGCAATCATGGGATATTTTTCCATTACCTGAATAAGTTGCCTAAAAGGGTAGAAATATTTTTGGATTATTGTTTCAAGTATGTTTCTGAAATATTTCCCTTATTTCATTTCATAAATATAAGTTATATAAGAAGTATTAAAACTTAAAATAAGTAGTTAAAGTCTGCAGAATACAATTTGACATGTACTGACAAGAGCACTTTGGATTCATAGATAATATGCCTGAGTTTTCATTAACATTTTAAGGAAATGTAATGACCACGAACTGTATAATTTTGTGAGTGGATATGCAATTTTTAAGTGAGTAGATATGCTAAAACCTGAGACTGCAAAGATAAGAAAAGTCTCTATAACTTCTCCAATCAATGTATAAACTTAAAAAATAAAACCTGACAAATATGCTTGAAGATGGCAGAAGCAGCTTTATCTTGAAGTTTGCACAGCCTTACACACATTAAAGCACTGGTGGTCTCCAGTTTTTGTTTTTATTTAAATATTTATTTATTGGGGGCGCCTGGGTGGCTCAGTGGGTTAAGCCGCTGCCTTCAGCTCATGTCATGATCTCAGGTCCCTGGGATCGAGTCCCACATCGGGCTCTCTGCTCAGCAGGGAGCCTGCTTCCCTCTCTCTCTCTGCCTGCCTCTCCATCTACTTGTGATCTCTCTCTGTCAAATAAATAAATAAAATCTTTAAAAAAAAAAAAGATTTATTTATTTACTTCACAGACAGAGATCACAAGTAGGCAGAGAGGCAGGCAGAGAGAGAGGGGGAAGCAGTTTCCCAGGACCCTGGCATCATGACCTGAGCTGAAGGCAGAGGCTTTAACCCACTGAACCACCCAGGAGCCCTTGTCTCCAGTATTTTAAAAATTGTGATGTTACATGTTTAATCACTAAGAATAAATTCAGTTTAATGAAATGTTTAATAATGCCAGAAATATATCAGCAGAAGTTCAGAGACATTTATTGTGAAAGTTACAGAAATAATTACCAGCTTATCCCAAATATTTGTAAGCTAGTGTACTATGTTAAGGTTCTCATTTAGGTCCTTCCACATTCCTCAGAACCACCCTTTCAGGCTGTTATAAATTGTATCCCTGAGAGGTTTGGGTTAATTTGTATAAGACTGACATCCTGCAAGCTGGGCATCACCAGAAAGAAGCTATCTTATTTTTGGCCAAATAGGAAAACACTTGAAGGTCAATAGAAATCTTAGCTGGCACTGTTTATATTCTGCCCCATTTGAGGGTTACCTTTTAATCAGAGCCAAGTGGCCTGCTCAAGTCCCCAAGGAGGCCTCACTCAAGTCCCCTATGTTTTGGACTCCCATCTGCTCTTCCCCTCCCACTGATCTACTTTCCCCTGGGGGTCCAGCCCAGTTTCATCCCTTTGCTGCCTTTTTCTGAAATAATAAGTTCTGCTTCCCAGGATTACCATACCCTCAGGTTTATTCTAAGTCCTGTTCTTGCTTAAGACTCACATTCTCTCAAATGGATCATGAAATGAACCTGCTGACTGTTTTCCCCCAAACTCCTGTCTTGGAGAGTGTTTAAAGCAACAACAAAATAATGGAAGTTGCGCTGATAAAGTATACAAAGACCATTGCTATTAGGTTTGCAATATAAAACAAAACATATATTTTTGTTATCCCTGTGTGAAACAAAACTGAAGACGAGTAAAAATAACTTAGTTCTTTGCTCTGGAAAATAAGACCTGGAACGGAGCGAAAGAGTGTCCTTTTCAAAACAGACAGCTTGCTTATCAATTCTCACTTCAAGAGCCTCAACAGCCATTATGTCATAAAGTCAGCCCAGTTCTGAGCAGTTCCTCATCTTGCAACACCTGCTTTAAAATTGCCCAGGGCAGATCCTAAAACCCCATAACCTCTGAAATCTGCCTTCTAAGACTTAACTAATTCTCTGTCAACATGTGATCTTCCCTTGACAGTCAGGTCTAATACATTTACTTTGCTTGATCAACAGGTTTTTCTGGCAGTCTTTTGGGGAATGGGAATTGAGAACCAGACTCTACAAGTAAAAAATAAGCAAAATAAAGTAAACAAAATGGCATAAAGGTCATGCAGGCAGTTCACAAAAGAGGAAGCCCTCAGGACCCATAAAGTCATGAAATATAGTCAAAGGAAAGAGAGTTATTTCTAAATAAAAATTCCTTACAAAGCAGGAAGTCAAACGTAAACTCTTTTGAAAGGCAGGATCCACAATGTGGCTCAGAGGTGGACAACAAAATGTAAGGAAAGATTTCAAGGCCAGAAAGGTCAGGATAACCTCAGAAATTAAACTGCAATGTGCTTCCAGACTAGTCTTGTGGGTCAAGTACAAGGCAAGAAAAGGCTGGACAATTGCCGAAGATCAGATCATGAAGGATCTAGATCTCTTTGCAGATGTGACCTAAAGGATGCTGTCATCCTAGATGGGTACTTCATCCTCATGGTGCTGAACAACTCTGATTAACAGGGAGCACTGCTCAAGCAGGTTATGACCTTCTTGAGGGCAGGCAATTCACTGTGAACTGTGCCTTCCACGTTCCAAGCTAGTGCCCTAGACAGAAAAATGTTAAAGCATCGACAAAAAACAAAAAATACAACAAATATCTTTTTTAGTATCTTGTATTTATGTAAGAAATTTATCATGGGCAGCTTTGTGAGGGAGGGAGGTAAGGCGAGTATTATTCTTTGATAAATGAACAAGTTATAATTCACAGAAAGGGGAAGAAAATTACTGAGCAGTGGCAAGGCAGCTGAATGTACATGTGTGTATAGAGTCACATGTGTGTGCTTATATGTATATGTTTGTATACTTATGCACACACACATACATACCATTTTTCTTTTCGGTGCTCACAAGACCCATGTAAGTCAGATACTGTTATCACCTTCTCAAAAACAAAGAATTTGACATCCTGGCTGGTTTTCTTCCCAACATAGTTGGTGGAGCTGGTACTTGAACTCACCTCACCTGACTCCTAGTCTGTTTTTCACTTCACTATATGTTGCTTCCCCTCACTCATCATTTGGCGCGTTTCCTGAGACCATGTTCCTAACCCCTCCTGCAATGCAGAAACAACCCTAACTTCTGAGCTGATCTTCCTTGACATACCCCAGGCAGACACTGCCCGCTTTGCTGACTAGTTTATAGCTTCAAACAGAAGAGCTCTTCCTACCACATACTGAGTTAAACCCACAAATCTTTGGGCTCCTAAACCCAGATGTGTGTAACATTCAACTCACAGAACTGAAACTTGGGATGCATCTATGCTTTTCCTAGTGAATTTAGACAAGACTGTGACTTTACAAAACATCTAATGTCAGTTTCTCAAGAAGACAGCCAACTGTTAAATATATTCCATTTCTCATAAAGCTGGAAATAATTTACCTTCAGTTGCATTGCAACATATTTGAAAATTAGATCTCTTTCAGAAAGGACGTGGGGGGTATTCTTGTAAGAATTTCCAACCATAGCAGCATCAAACATCATGCTTACGAAAACTGCTTAAGAGCTTAATCAGTATATCCCATCAATTCTACCACCTCCTGCTTTGTCTTGCTCTCATTAACTATCAGCTCTCTTCTCTGCATCTTAAACTCTCCTCATAAATGCATAGTGCTTGGCATATAGTAGGTGAGTCAGTGCTTGAGATCATAGGCACTTCTCTATTTCAGTGACCTCAGGCCCATAGCCGGCAAAATAGGTCAATTAATTAGAAGACTTTATTCAGGAATGATATTTTTGAACTAGATTTTCAAAGTATGACTATATAAATCAATAAGCCAACTCATCAAATCAAAATCAAGAATTATTTTGAAACATCTGCTGAATATCGTCATCAGTAAAACTTCAGTGCAATTTCATGTAAAAGCTACAAACTGGAATGTAGAGGAAGGGCAGTAAATCTGATTTTCATCGATTTTTAAAACCACTGTAAACACAATTGCAAATCCACACAATTGCAAAATAATTTCTCTATTCAAGGTCATGTCTGGTCATTCAAGGCAAATTAAAAAATAGGGGGAAATTGTTGGATATTTTTGATGCTTCCTAATGCTCATACCCCAAATACATAAATGATGGAGATAAAAGATGCAGGGCTGGACGCTGATGGAAAAATAGTTTCCCTTATGTCCTTCACTGGAAGGCCAAGTCTTGGACTCTACCTTCACTGAGCAATTGTTGACTACAGAAAGGATTTCTTTTACTCTAACACGGCTACTGGGAGCTGAGTTAAGAATCACACATGCTTCAGGATCTATAGTTGTGCCCACATTCTGACAGACTAAGAGAAACAAAGAGATAGCACTATTGATCTTACTTCAGGCTGGAGGCTAGAAGTCCAAGATCAAGGTATCACAACAGGTGGGCTCTAGCGAGCATCCTCGTCCAGGTTGCAGACTGCCTACTTCTTGTTGTGTCCTCACACAACACAAGGAGACCAGCTAGTTCTCGCCCTCTCCTTAAACATGCCTAATCCCATTCATGAAGGCTTTGCCCTCGTAACCTAACCACCACCCAAAGTCCCCCAACTCCAAATATCGTCACAGTGAGATTAGGGTTTCAACATAGCAATGGATACAGGGGGACACAAGTATTTCATCCATAGCAACCACTGTAGCTAATCTTTTCTCAGCATTCCTTTCTATTTTCTGGGAACACTGAAGTTATTAGAAGAGCAATTCTACTTCTGAAATGACTTGTTTGGTTCAATATATCTGTGCCTGGAATATTCATGTGTATCTATGTATCAGTCACATTTTTAGGCACCAACACCACAGTGACAAGACAGATTTGGTGTTTGCCATCGTGCAGGCAAACAAGAGCCCTATGATATGTGGCACTGGGTTAGAGTTAAAAAGATCCTAATGGACAACAAATTGTTTCCAGCCTACCTTTTTCATGCTTTGTGCCATTTTAGAAACTTAAAAATGTATCCTAGGAGGTTTGAGTGGCTGCCTTTAAAAGGACATCTCAGACTGATAATCAAGGATGGTGGGCATTTATTTCCAGAAGACATGCCAGTCCAAGAGCATTTAGAGCAGAGCATTTAGAAGCAGGAGAAAACATAAGCCATCCATCAGGCCTTCTTAATTGATTGAATGAAAAGGAGTAGAATACCAAGAATTTCCCTAATTTGTTTATTTTTTGGCCAATTTAAGCAAACGGTATGTACACACATATTTATCAAGGATACACTGAATCGCAGGGAAATTTTCTGCTCTTATGTGAGGATGCTCTGTGGTAGCTATATATACACACTGGTTAACATATCAACTTATCACTATAGCATTTTAGAGCCATATGTATTTCTCAGAACCATTCACGCTCACAATTATATTATAGCTTATACAGAAAAATGGGTTATATACAATACCTGGAATTGCAAAGAAGAGGTGCGAAGTGTGTGTGTGTGTGTGAGAGAGAGAGAGAGAGAGAGAGAAGAAAATTGGGCAGAGGTGTGAGAGGAGGGCCAGAATGTGTTTTGTCTAAGCCTGCCTTCTTCACACCAATTACAGTGAAAAGAAAATGTTCAATAATGATATGAGTTGAGAATTACCAAGTCTATAATTTTTCATTTAAAAAGGAACCATGGTAAGCGTCCTGTGAATTTCTTCTATGGAACATGGCAAGCTGAACTCAGAAGACAGGATATTCACAGCCCTATTTAGCTCCAGGATTTATTTCCGTTTCCATGGCAATCTTGCCACATAAAACTGCATTACTCCTCCTGGTAAGAGGTCTTTCATTTGTCATGTAAACCTGTAACCTAAAAGCTGCCTTCAACGGCTGCGTCCAGTACCAAATGCATAGCAAACTGGCTAATATATTTATTTTAAATCAATAGTGTCACTACATTTTAATAACAATGGCATTCTTATTTGGCATTTTATTTGCTACATCAATTCTAAAGTCCTATTTTATTAGCTAGTATGGGCCTTCTTAGTACAACTGCACTGGAGCTGCAGAAGTCAATAAAAGTAATAAATTAAATGTACCAGTCAGTCATTTTTCCTTGGCTCAGCTCAACAAATCCCTCTGCAACCCTGTCAGCATTGAAACACCTATGCTAATGTCCTCCCCTTATGTCACTGTTAAAAAAAATAATAGATTGAGACTCTATTAGACTGGAGTGTGGCTTCAAGTGCCATTTGGATCTCTACTGCCAAAGGAATATTACCATCAGGTTATCAATATTCTCCTGGGCACTTCTTCCGGTGAATGCTCACACTTGCCTGTTCCATTCTGAACCATTTTAGAACGCCATTTCAGTGATATACATCAGAATCATAGCATTACAGCTAAAGGGATCTAGGGGTCTATAGACTCCAATCTCTTCCTTTTAAAGATGAAGAGAAAAATCCCTGTGAGGTTAAATGGTTTATGTAAGGTCACACAGTGAGAGGCAAAGCTTGGAGAAGCTAGGATTTTGTTCAAAATGGGGCAATTCTAGACATTCCACAGGTAAATATTTTACTCCCGAGAAGAAAAATTTGTAACACTTCTCCAGAGATCTTTTCCAAGGATCATCTGTAAATTTTGAAGTTGTAAACACACTGTTTTGATCAGTAGAACAAAACGGTACATTAGCAAAAGTTGTTTGAATATTACTCACCTATAATGAGTTTAATGGGTAGCCCTGGGTGGCTCAGTCGGTTAAGCATCCAACTCTTGATTTCAGCTCAGGTCATGATCTCAGGGTTGTGAGATTGAGTCCTGTGTCTCCTCCCACTCTCCCTCTCAAATAAATAAATATAAATATGTATAATATGTTTATATATAAATTTATAAAAATATAAATATAATATATAAATATATATGTGAATAAATATATATTTACATATATATGTAAGGAATTAATTCCATACAGTAATTGTATGTATTAAATCCTAAAAAAAGTTGAGCTTTCTATATGAGTTGACCCTTCTGACAATGATTTACAGGACTAAATATTTGAACTGCACTGGTGGTAAGTGTGTGTGTCCTATGTGCATGAATTTATTGGGTTGTATCTGGGGCGAGGGGCGTGGCTGAAATTAGAGGCAAGACCATCTGCCCATCTGGCTAATTTGGCACCTAGAATAACCCAATGAAAAGGAAATCTAGCACCAATTAAAGTATGACAGTCGTCTTGACTAAATTTATAAGCCCGGTTTGAGTATTACTTTATCTTGTGAAAAATTCCTTACTCTAACTCTCCTAAGCCAATTGAAGCCAATGGGTACCTGAATTCTTTGTTCAAGGATCATGCTATCTGAGAAGCAATCATATTACCCTGGCTTCCTGATCTGCCTTCCCACTTACCTGGAGTTCATTTGGGTATTCAGGATGGTGCATGGCCCCTATGCACTTGCTTGGTGCAATCAACACTATTTTATTTATTTATTTTTTAATCTTTATTCAACTTTTTAACCATCACCAATGGCACTGCTGAACTTTTTTTTTTTTTTTTAAGTAATCTCTATACCCAACATGAGGCTTGAACTCATAACCTCTAGATCAGGAGTCACATGCTTTGCCAACTAAGCCAGTCAAGTGCCCATGCAATCAACACTATTTTAAAGGGCACCATTTGTTGGGGGAGTGGGGTGGAAACAAAAGCCTTTAGATCTCCTGGTAATTTTTCAAAGTTATTGTCTATTTAATGTATTAACATTTGTAGCCCTCAAAATACTAATTTTTATTGGGCACCTACTAAGTTCCAGATTCTGGTTTAGCTGCCATATGCAATATGGAGAGAGCATGTGTGAGAGAATCTACCCTTCACAGAGGTCTCTTTGCAGTGGTCATAGATTTCTCTTACATCACACTGTCAGAATCTGCTGAGAAATACTTAGAGTATTACTTCTCATAACTGGGAGTTTATATAGCAGAGATACAGTGTTTCCATATTCTGAGAGGAGGTTGAAGATGGAAAGTGTTTTTCACCTGAACTTAATCAAGAAATGATATTTGGAAGGCAGCTCTTCAGAAGTGCTCAGTTCCTCAGCTGTTTTCATATAATGCATAATTATCAATGCCTGTCCCTGGAATTGCCAAATTTGAAGATCAATGTAATGGCATATGATGATAGGACGAGGATTTGGGGAATTCCAATGAAAGTTTCAATGCAGTTGAAATCATGAAAACAAAGTTTTTAAAATACTGTTAGATTTGCCTGGACTTATAAATAGACAAAATGGAGTTTTTCAATTTATAATTTTTTTCTCCTCATGTTTTAACTATGGTGAGTTATTTCTAACTAGGAATACATTTGGAGACCAAATGGTCTCATCCTCTGCCAACCCCCTTACAACATACCATGAAAGACCACCAGATGGTCATGCAGTTTCTACATGAGTACCTTGAATGATGGTTAACTCACTAACTTTAGGCTAATTGTTCGAATTAAAGTCATTACAAGGTTTATGTTCACATCAAACAATATTTTACCTTACAGTTTCTGCAGAAAGATCATACAGAAAAAAATCTGACCTTTTCCTCATGACATCTGATTGCATTTGTAAAGAAAGCTATTGTGACTACTTTGAGTATTCTGTTCTCCAGCTAAAAATTCCAAATGGCCCCTGATCCTGTAGAGAAAAAGAATATATGTACATGACAAAATCTACCAGGTGCCACGAGATCTGTTTTAAATTTTCTCCCTCTTAAATCTTACTTTTGGGTTAAGGTGTTAATTTGCCTAATTAGCATGAACTTCTATCACCAGGGAGGATTACTTTTCTAGAATTTGTGTATCAACAAACATTACTCATTCCTGGGTGACATGGATATAAACATTGATAAAGGTCAGATCTTTCCTAGATGAGTTCATAGCCCTAGTGGGAAAGTCTTCCCTCTGTCCATCCATTCATCCATTACTTCACTCAATATTTAGTGAATGCCCACTATTGTGACCAGAACTGAGAAGGCACTAAGGATTTAGTAGCAAACAAGACAGATAAGGTACCTACTAGCAGACTTGCATCTTTTTATATAAAATGATCAAATGACTAGAGAATATTAGAAAAGGATAAGCTCATCATTATTACAAAGCAAAAGGAACAAGGGAAGCCTCTTAAATGCAAGTTGAGTGAAGAATGGAAGATCCTCCGTATAGACAGAACAGCCTACTACAAAACTTAGTCTATAGCATTTATTGAGTATCTACTGTATGCAGAATGTCTGGTCAAGGAATAAAGTATAATAGACCAGGGTATTAGACTAATTTCCTGAAAAGACTAGAAAAATAACACCACACATTTTGATATACAACTTTAGAGTTAGCCAAAAAAAAAAAAAATCTCTATATAATAATACATAAAGACACCCTACTTAGTGAGCAGGAAGTATTTCTACATATCTCATTATTTAAGTCATTAAAACCATCAAGTCACTTGAATCTCATAGCAACTGGGTGATGTAGCAAGTTACAGTATCATTAGCACCATTCTCCAGATGCGAGAAATAAAATCTTAAAGAAGTTAAGCAACATTATCTAGACTCAGAAAGAGATGAGCCTGGGAATTAAGACAGGCTTCTAACTTAGGATTTTGTGGGGTTTTAAAAAATATCTGTGAGCACTGATTTAAGTCAAGTGAAGCTAACTCTTATCTCAGGATTCTGGGTCTTGACCAATTTATTACTAATAAGCCTCTCTACTGAAGGATGAATTGTGAAAAGGAAGGAAGAAAGGAAGGAAAGAAGGAAAGAAGGGAGGGAGGGAGGGAGGGAGAGAAAGAGAAAGGGAGGGAGGGAGAGAGAGAAAGAGAGAAAGATAAAGAAAGAAAAAAGAAAGAAAGAAAGAAACCCTGTTAAGTAATGTTTATATTTTCATTGGAATTCTCCTTTAAAAGCCTATGCTCTCCCTCATGAAGATAACATTAAAAGGCACCCACCATATCATGAATAGAGAGTTCAGTAAAAAAGTGTTTCTCCACAGTTGGGCATATCTGATAATAATTTGGGTACAGCACTAGGATGCCATCATGTTATCTCAGATGTTTTCAACTTCAGTCTTCCTAGTGGGACATCAGACTTTTTAATGATATTTATCTTGTCCAATTATAAGTCTCAAATGCCAGTATTTTTTCTCAGAATATCAAAATGTGCAAATAAATATGTCATGCTTAAAAGTATGTCTTCCTTGGGTTTACTTCCACAAACATATTCAGCATCTGCTGATGATAATAACTCAGCAAGTGCTGAAAAATCTCCAAATCTGCAATTAGTTAGCCATATAAATATTTGCTTTTTTTTCTCAATTTAGAGGATTTAAGTACAGCTTCAATAAAAATTAAAAAGCATTTAATATTTACATGCTGAATCTACATTTAATAGTCTCATTTTGTCCATTCTTCAGAACTTATAACTTAATAAAAGATGATATATATCATGAGAAATATTCTAAGATAAGTCAACATCAGTAAATAAAGTTTTTGTTTATAAGAGGAAAATAGTATCTCCTTGCTAAAACAAAGGAACAAACAAACAAAAAACAAGGATAAAAACCTGAACATGTTGCTTCAAGTTAAAAGTCACATGCAGATTCTATTCCGTGACTGAAATGTGGGCAGGGCTGAAATAAAGAGGCCAACTCTCCAAAGGAGTGATAGGAATACATCTGGGAGAAGCATCCCAGCTGCTACTGAGAAACCTCTCCAATCCAATTCCACAAACATTTGTTGAGCAGCTACTATAACCCAAGCACTGTGCTTGAAGTTGGGTACAAGTTGAAGGGTACAAGGTCCCTGGCTGCAAATGGTTTCCCAAGGACATAAAACAAATCCTGTTGTGATAATGGAACAATCTATTATCATTACCCAGAAGAGATTCAATTTGGCTTGTCTGAAACTTGATAAAAGACGTGACATTTGAATTAGGATGCAGACAACAAAATGAGAAACAAAATTGTAGACACAGTAAATAAAGGAAACAAAAGGTTAATGACAGGGGAACATGCACAGCATGGTGTTTTCACAGATCAGTCCATGGTACAAGGCAGCTGGAGTGAGGGGGTGAATGGAGATGGAGACAGAAGAAGGGGAGCCTGGGTATGCAGGTGGGGGCCACACAGCATGGGACCTTAAATACCAGACTTAGGATATATGTAATTCTTTCAGCACATTTCAAATTGTTTTACAAAGGGAATAAAACCATTTATCCCATAACCAAAAGCAAGGCTTACAAATCATTCATTTAGAGAAACAAAGTAGTCAATGGAGCTGAAGAAGGGCTCTTATTCATTGACAGATTAAGAGCTGGAAGAGAATTAGAAGGTCATACATAAGACTGATGGAAGGGATGGTGATGAGAGTGTATGTTTGGGAGCTATAGAGACAGATGCAAGCTGAGCCAGCCACAGTTATATGTCACAAAATTATACTTATAAGCATAAGTTTTTAGCAAATAAATCCTGAATACATATCACCTCTGTCTCACACACACACACACACACACACACACAAAACAGAACTGTTAACTTTCTTCTAGACCCTTGGGGAATAGTTTTATGGTGCAAAATACTCCATATTTCTGGAGTGTGATTTATCTTTCAGATGTAAGAGTGTCCACATCCCTCAAAGGGTTAATAATGACACCTGCCGCATAGCCCTTCAGGAAGACTGAAGAAGATAATGTGTGTAGGTGGTGTGGTTTGCTCACTCAACACCTTGTCATCTGTTTCCTTAGGCCTCTGTTGTACTTTCATGTGTTTCTGAAGCTGCACTGAATTAATTTGTATCATGCTTTGGCTTTATTGCTACATAAGCCCTATAACATTTGCAGTTTGTATTATGGTTAATGTTTGTACACATTTAACTAATAGTGGAGAAAAATCAATTCTCCCAGAGTCTTCAATAGATTCTATGTCTACCACTTTTCCATAAGCTCTAGGAAAGCAAAGATGCATTTTAATCTTTTCTATAAACCTAGCACAGTGCAGAGTTCCAGTACATAATACGTATTTGCAGAAAGAGGGAAGATGGTAAGGAAGAATGAAATTCAAGGAGCATTTCAAAATATTAGAAAATGACTAAAGCTGAATCAGTGCTAAGCAACTTAGACAAATAAAGGGGAGAGATTACAATTGTCCTGTAATCTATAAATATTTTTGTCAAAACAATGCATATTCTCCTAGTAACATTTATAAATACATAAGGCAGTGAAAAAATGAGAAAAAGTAATTTTTTTAGTACACTATAATTTAAAACACTAGATGAAATGAGAATTTAAAAGGCCTATTTCTTTGTAAAAACAAAACAAATCAAATTTTAACAAAATAGGACTTCCCCTTTTGGGAAGATGGAATAGATGTTAAGTTTCTCTATTTTCCCACTAAATACAACTAAAAATATACTTATATATATATATATAAAAGACATAAAGAGCCTGTCAAAGTGAAGAGAAGAAGGCAGGACAGAGTCATAGTCCTTGTGACCCAAAGAATAACAGAGTGGCAAGCTCCCCAGGTTTTTGTTTTGCCTCAGCTATCCCAGACTGTAGCTGGGAGATGCCATCAACTTGGTTACACAAAGGGATGTAAACAGAAAAATCTGTAAGAAAAGCCTGTTCTCCTTAGCCAAAGGACCAGGAAAAAAAATACACCTCAATTTCTTTTATTCCATTAGTATTATCCTGATGTCAAAACCAGGCAAATATAGAAGGAAGGAAGGGAGAAGGAATTAAAATAAAATAAAACCGCAGATTCTTTCATGGATGTAGACACAAAAGTCCCAATCAGAATGTTAGCAAATGCCATTTAGCAATATGTAAAAATAATTATGTACTATGATCAAGTGGATTTTATTTCAGGGATGTAAGGTAATTTCAATAATTAAAACAACAAAGAACAAAAAAACAATCCATGTAAATCCATCATGTTAACAGAAGGCCCACATGATCATACAAATTAGCAAAAAAGCATCTGACAAAAGTCAATACCCATTCATGATTGGCCTCTCAGGAAAATAGTAATAGAGGAAATCAAACTCAACTTGAAGAAGAACACATACAAAACCTACAGCTAACTTTACTTAATGGTGAGAGCCTTAATGTTTTCCTCCTATGATTGCAAGCAAGGCAAGAATGGCTGCTCTCATGAATTTTTTTTTTTTCAACATAGCACTGGAATTTTTAGCTAGAATAGAAACAGAAACAAAACAAGCAGAAATAAAAGGCACACATCAGAAGGAAAGAAAGAAAACAGTCCCAGTTTGCAGATATATGATTATCTACATAGAATGCCGTAAATATGGCTTCCCAGGGGAATTCTACCAAACATTTAAAGAATTAATTCCTATTCTCCTGAAACTGTTCCAAAAAAATAGAAATGGAAAGGAAACGTCCAAACTCATTTTATGATGCAAGCATTACCTTGAATCCCAAAACCAGACAAAGACCCCATTAAAAAGGAGAATTACAGACCAATATCCTTGATGAACATGGATGTGAAAATTCTCACCAAAATACTAGCCAGTAGGATCCAATAGTACATTAAAAGGATTATTCACCACGACCAAGTGGGATTTATTCCTGGGCTGTAAGGTTTGTTCAACATCCAGAAATCAATCAGTGTGATATAAACATCAATAAAATAAAGAACAAGAACCATATGATCCTCTCAATAGATGCTGAAAAAGTGTTTGACAAAATACAGCATCCTTTCTTGATCAAAACTCTTCACAGTGTAGGGATAGAGGGTAGAGACCTCAATATCCTAAAAGCCATCTATGGAAAAACCCACAGTGAATATCATTCTCAATGGGGAAAAACTGAGAGCTCTTCCCCTAAAGTTGGGAACATGGCAGGGATGTCCACTACCACGACTGCTATTCAACATAGTACTAGAAGTCCTACCCTCAGCAATCAGACTGATTGCAAAAGAAATAAAAGGCATCCAAATCAGCAAATAAGTCAAACTATCACTGTTTGCAGATGATATGATACTTTATGTGGAAATCCCATAAGACTCCACCCCCAAACTACTAGAACTCATACAAGAATTCGGTTAAGTATCAGGATATACAATCAATGCACAGAAATCCGTGCATTTTTATACACCAACAGCAAGACAGAAGAAAGGGAAATTAAAGAGTCAATCCCATTTACAATTGCACCCAAAGCCTTAAGATACCTAGGAATAAACCTAACCAAAGAGGCAAAGAATCTGTACTCAGAAAACTATAAAGTACTCGTGAAAAAAATTGAAGAAGATGCAAAGAAATGGAAAAATGTTCCATGTTCATACATTGGAAGAACAAATATTGTGAAAATGTCTATGCTACCTAAAGCTATCTACACATTTAATGCAATCCCTATCAAAATACCTCAATTTTTTTTTAAGAAATGGAACAAATAATCCAAAAATTTTTATGGAACCAGAAAAGACCATGAATAGCCAGAGGAATGTTGAAAAAGAAAACCAAAGTTGGTGGCATCACAATTCCGGCCTTCAAGCTCTATTACAAAGCTGTCATCATCAAGACAGTATGGTACAGGCACAAAAACAGACACATAGATCAATGGAATAGAACAGAGAGCCCAGAAATGGACCCTCAACTCTATGATCAACTAATCTTTGACAAAGCAGGAAAGAATGTCCAATGGAAAAAAGACAGTCTCTTCAACAAATGGTGTTGGTAAAATTGGACAGCCGCATGCAAAAGAATGAAACTAGAGCATTTCCTTACACCACACACAAAAATAGACTCAAAATGGATGAAAGGCCTCAATGTGAGACAGGAATCCATCAAAATCCTTGAGGAGGGGCACTTGGGTGGGTTAGTGGGTTAAGCCTCTGCCTTCAGCTCAGGACATGATCTCAGGGTCCTGTAGTCAAGCCCTGCATTGGGCTCTCTGCTCAGTGGGAAGCCTGCTTCCACCTCTCTCTCTGCCTGCCTCTCTGCCTACTTGTAATCTCTCTCTTCTCTGTCAAATAAATAAATAAAATCTTTAAAAAAAAAATCCTTGAGGAGAACACAAACAGCAACCTCTTCAACCTCAGCCGCAGCAACTTCTTCCTAGAAACATTGCCAAAGGCAAGGGAAGCAAGGGCAAAAATGAACTACTGGGACTTCATCAAGATCAAAAGCTTTTGCACAGCAAAGGAAACACTCAACAAAACCAAAAGACAACCACAGAATAGGAGAAGATATTAGCAAATGACATATCAGATAAAGGGCTAGTATCCAAAATCTATAAAGAACTTACCAAACTCAAAGAACATCCAAGAACAAATAATCCAGCCAAGAAATGGGCAGAGGACATGAACAGACATTTCTGCAAAGAAGACATCCAGATGGCCAACAGACACATGAAAAAGGGCTCAACATCCCTCAGCATCAGAGAATTACAAATCAAAACCACAATGAGATACCACCTCACACCAGTCAGAATGGCTAAAATTAACAAGTCAGGAAATGATAGATGTTGGCAAGGATGCAGAGAAAGGGGAACCCTCTTACACTGTTGGTGGGAATGCAAGCTGGTGCAGTCACTCTGGAAAACAGTATGGAGGGTCCTCAAAAAGTTGAAATTGGAGTTACCCTATGACCCAGCAATGGCACTACTGGGTATTTACCTTAAAGATACAAATGTAGTGATCTGAAGGGGTACATCATCCCCAATATTTATAGCAGCAATGTCCGCAATAGCCAAACTATGGAAAGAACATAGATGTCTATCCACAGATGACTGGATAAAGAAGATATGTTATAGATGCATACAATGGAATACTATGCAGCCTCAAAAAGATGAGGCCTTGCCATTTCCAACAATGTGGATGGAACTAGAGGGTATCATGCGAAGTGAAATAAGTCAATCAGAGAAAGACAATTATCATATGATCTCTCTGATATGAGGAATTTGAGAGGAGGGTGGGGGATCATGGGGGGGAGGAAAAAATGAAATAAGATGGGATCGGGAGGGAGACAAAACCATAAGGGACTCTTTTTTTTTTTTTTTTAAATAGACTTTATTTTTTAAAATAGTTTTAGATTTACAGAATAATTTAGAGTCTGGGACTTTAGTCACAGGATATGTGTGTTAGCTTGATTTTATTCACAAATTACTTAAGCTTCCTTTTTTTTTTTTTAATTTTTTATAAACATATATTTTTTTTCCCCAGGGGTACAGGTCTGTGAATCGCCAGGTTTACACACTTCACTGCACTCACCATAGCACATACCCTCCCCAAAGTCCATAATAACCCCACCCCCCAACCCCCCTCCCCCCAGCAACCCTCAGTTTGTTGTGAGATTAAGAGACACTTATGGTTTATCTCCCTCCCAATCCCATTTTGCTTCATTTACTCTTCTCCTATCCCCTTAACCCCCATGTTGCATCTCCTCTCCCTCATATCAGGGAGATCATATGATAGTTGTCTTTCTCCGATTGACTTATTTCGCTAAGCATGATACCCTCTAGTTCCATCCACGTCGTCGCAAATGGCAAGATTTCATTTCTTTTGATGGCTGCATAGTATTCCATTGTGTATATATACCACATCTTCTTTATCCATTCGTCTGTTGATGGACATCTAGGTTCTTTCCATAGTTTGGCTATTGTAGACATTGCTGCTATAAACATTCGGGTGCATGTACCCCTTCGGATCACTACGTTTGTATCTTTAGGGTAAATACCCAGCAGTGCAATTGCTGGGTCATAGGGTAGTTCTATTTTCAACATTTTGAGGAACCTCCATGCTGTTTTCCAGAGTGGTTGCACCAGCTTGCATTCCCACCAACAGTGTAGGAGGGTTCCCCTTTCTCCACATCCTCGCCAGCATCTGTCATTTCCTGACTTGTTAATTTTAGCCATTCTGACTGGTGTGAGGTGGTATCTCATTGTGGTTTTGATTTGTATTTCCCTGATGCCGAGTGATGTGGAGCACTTTTTCATGTGTCTGTTGGCCATCTGGATGTCTTCTTTGCAGAAATGTCTGTTCATGTCTTCTGCCTATTTCTTGATTGGATTATTTGTTCTTTGGGTGTTGAGTTTGCTAAGTTCTTTATAGATTCTGGACACTAGCCCTTTATCTGATATGTCGTTTGCAAATATCTTCTCCCATTCTGTCAGTTGTCTTTTGGTTTTGTGAACTGTTTCCTTTGCTGTGCAAAAGCTTTTGATCTTGATAAAATCCCAATAGTTCATTTTTGCCCTTGCTTCCCTTGCCTTTGGCGATGTTCCTAGGAAGATGTTGCTGCGGCTGAGGTCGAAGAGGTTGCTGCCTGTGTTCTCCTCAAGGATTTTGATGGATTCCTTTCTCACATTGAGGTCCTTCATCCATTTTGAGTCTATTTTCGTGTGTGGGGTAAGGAAATGATCCAATTTCATTTTTCTGCATGTGGCTGTGCAATTTTCCCAACACCACTTATTGAAGAGGCTGTCTTTTTTCCATTGGACATTCTTTCCTGCTTTGTCGAAGATGAGTTGACCATAGAGTTGAGGGTCTATTTCTGGGCTCTCTATTCTGTTCCATTGATCTATGTGTCTGTTTTTGTGCCGGTACCATGCTGTCTTGATGATGACAGCTTTGTAGTAGAGCTTGAAGTCTGGAATTGTGATGCCACCAACTTTGGCTTTCTTTTTCAATATTCCTTTGGCTATTCGCGGTTTTTTCTGGTTCCATATAAATTTTAGGATTATTTGTTCCATTTCCTTGAAAAAAATGGATGGTACTTTGATAGGAATTGCATTAAATGTGTAGATTGCTTTAGGTAGCATAGACATTTTCACAATATTTATTCTTCCAATCCAGGAGCATGGAACATTTTTCCATTTCTTTGTGTCTTCCTCAATTTCTTTCATGAGTAGTTTATAGTTTTCTGAGTATAGATTCTTAGTCTATTTGGTTAGGTTTATTCCTAGGTATCTTATAGTTTTTGGTGCAATTGTAAATGGGATTGACTCCTTAATTTCTCTTTCTTCTGTCTTGTTGTTGGTGTAGAGAAATGCAACTGATTTCTGTGCATTGATTTTATATCCTGACACTTTACTGAATTCCTGTACCAGTTCTAGCAGTTTTGGAGTGGAGTCTTTTGGCTTTTCCATATATAGTATCATATCATCTGCGAAGAGTGATAGTTTGACTTCTTCTTTGCTGATTTGGATGCCTTTAATTTCTTTTTGTTGTCTGATTGCTGAGGCTAGGACTTCTAGTACTATGTTGAATAGCAGTGGTGATAACGGACATCCCTGCCGTGTTCCTGACTTTAGAAGAAAAGCTTTCAGTTTTTCTCCATTGAGAATGATATTTACGATGGGTTTTTCATAGATGGCTTTGATAATATTGAGGTATGTGCCCTCTATCCCTACACTTTGAAGAGTTTTGATCAGGAAGGGATGCTGTACTTTGTCAAATGCTTTTTCAGCATCTATGGAGAGTATCATATGGTTCTTGTTCTTTCTTTTATTAATGTGTTGTATCACATTGATTGATTTGCGGATGTTGAACCAACCTTGCAGCCCTGGAATAAATCCCACTTGGTCGTGGTGAATAATCCTTTTAATGTACTGTTGAATCCTATTGGCTAGTATTTTGGTGAGAATTTTTGCATCTGTGTTCTTCAAGGATATTGGTCTGTAGTTCTCTTTTTTGATGGGATCCTTGTCTGGTTTGGGGATCAAGGTGATGCTGGCCTCATAAAATGAGTTGGGAAGTTTTCCTTCCATTTCTATTTTTTGGAACAGTTTCAGGAGAATAGGAATTAGTTCTTCCTTAAATGTTTGGTAGAATTCCCCCGGGAAGCCGTCTGGCCCTGGGCTTTTGTTTGTTTGGAGATTTTTGATGACTGTTTCAATCTCCTTAGTGGTTATGGGTCTGTTCAGGCTTTCTATTTCTTCCTGGTTCAGTTGTGGTAGTTTATATGTCTCTAGGAATGCATCCATTTCGTCCAGATTGTCAAATTTGTTGGCATAGAGTTGCTCATAATATGTTCTTATGATTCTCTGTATTTCATTGGTGTTAGTTGTTATCTCTCCTCTTTCATTCATGATTTTATTTATTTGGGTCCTTTCTCTTTTCTTTTTGATAAGTCTGGCCAGGGGTTTATCAATCTTATTAGTTCTTTCAAAGAACCAGCTCCTAGTTTCGTTGATTTGTTCTATTGTTTTTTTGGTTTCTATTTCATTGATTTCTGCTCTGATCTTTATGATTTCTCTTCTCCTGCTGGGTTTAGGGTTTCTTTCTTGTTCTTTCTCCAGCTCCTTTAGGTGTAGGGTTAGATTGTGTAACTGAGACCTTTCTTGTTTCTTGAGAAAGGCTTGTACCGCTATATATTTTCCTCTCAGGACTGCCTTTGTTGTGTCCCACAGATTTTGAACCATTGTATTTTCATTATCATTTGTTTCCATGACTTTTTTCAATTCTTCTTTAATTTCCTGGTTGACCCATTCATTCTTTAGAAGGATGCTGTTTAGTCTCCATGTATTTGGGGTCTTTCCAAATTTCCTCTTGTGATTGAGTTCTAGCTTCAGAGCATTGTGGTCTGAAAATATGCAGGGAATGATCCCAATCTTTTGATACCGGTTGAGACCTGATTTAGGACCGAGGATGAGATCTATTCTGGAGAATGTTCCATGGGCACTAGAGAAGAATGTGTATTCTGTTGCTTTGGGATGAAATGTTCTGAATATATCTGTGATATCCATCTGGTCCAGTGTGTCATTTAAGGCCTTTATTTCCTTGTTGATCTTTTGCTTGGATGATCTGTCCATTTCAGTGAGGGGAGTGTTAAAGTCCCCTACTATTATTGTATGATTGTTGATGTGTTTCTTTGATTTTGTTAGTAATTGGTTTATATAGTTGGCTGCTCCCACGTTAGGGGCATAGATATTTACAATTGTTAGATCTTCTTGTTGGACAGATCCTTTGAGTATGATATAGTGTCCTTCCTCATCTCTTCTTATAGTCTTTGGCTTAAAATCTAATTGATCTGATATAAGGATTGCCACTCCTGCTTTCTTCTGATGTCCATTAGCATGGACATCCCCTCACTTTAAATCTCAAGGTGTCTTCGGGTTTAAAATGAGTTTCTTGTAGGCAACATATAGATGGGTTTTGGTTTTTTATCCATTCTGATATCCTGTGCCTTTTGATTGGGGCATTTAGCCCATTAACATTCAGGGTAACTATTGAGAGATATGAATTTAGTGCCATTGTATTGCCTGTAAGGTGACTGTTACTGTATATTGTTTCTGTTCCTTTCTGATCTACTAGTTTTAGGGTCTCTCTTTGCTTAGAGGACCCCTTTCAATATTTCCTGTAGAGCTGGTTTGGTGTTTGCAAATTCTTTCAGTTTTTGTTTGTCCTGGAAGCTTTTAATCTCTCCTTCTATTTTCAATGATAGCCTAGCTGGATATAGTATTCTTGGCTGCATGTTTTTCTCATTTAGTACTCTGAATATATCATGCCAGCTCTTTCTGGCCTGCCAGGTCTCTGTGGATAAGTCTGCTGCCAATCTAATATTTTTACCATTGTATGTTACAGACTTCTTGTCCCGGGCTGCTTTCAGGATTTTCTCTTTGTCACTAAGACTTGTAAATTTGACTATTAGGTGACGGGGTGTGGACCTATTCTTATTGATTTTGAGGGGGGTTCTCTGAACCTCCTGGATTTTGATGCTTGTTCCCTTTGCCATATTGGGGAAATTCTCTCCAATAATTCTCTCCAATATACCTTCTGCTCCCCTTTCTCTTTCTTCTTCTTCTGGAATCCCAATTATTCTAATGTTGTTTCGTCTTATGGTGTCACTTATCTCTCGAATTCTGCCCTCGTGGTCCAGGAGCTGTTTGTCCCTCTTTTGCTCAGCTTCTTTATTCTCTGTCATTTGGTCTTCTATGTCGCTAATTCTTTCTTCTGCCTCATTTATCCTAGCAGTGAGAGCCTCCATTTTTGATTGCACCTCATTAATAGCTTTTTTGATTTCAACTTGATTAGATTTTAGTTCTTTTATTTCTCCAGAAAGGGCTTTTATATCTCCTGAGAGGGTTTCTCTAATATCTTCCATGCCTTTTTCGAGCCCAGCTAGAACCTTGAGAATCGTCATTCTGAACTCTAGATCTGACATATTACCAATGTCTGTATTGATTAGGTCCCTAGCCTTTGGTACTGCCTCTTGTTCTTTTTTTTGTGGTGAATTTTTCCGCCTTGTCATTTTGTCAAGATAAGGGTATATGAAGGAACAAGTAAAATACTAAAAGGGTGGCAACAACCCCAGGAAAATATGCTTTAGCCAAATCAGAAGAGATCCCAAATCGTGAGTGGGGGGGGGGGGGGA
>NW_022631028.1:17441069-17477213 GCF_010015895.1 Lontra canadensis | reverse complement strand
TAAAAAAGAAAAAAAAAAAAAGAAAAAAGAAACAAATTAAAAAAGAAAACCAATAATGAAAAATATAAAACGGAAAAAATATGTATATATATTAGATAAACTAGTTAAAAAACGTTAAAAAAGAAAAGGGTAAAAGTTAAAAAAAATTTAGGAGAAGAAGAAAAAAAAATTGAAAAAGAAAAAAAATTAAATTAACTGCAAGGCTAAAGAATCATGGGGAGAAAGCCACGAGTTCCGTGCTTTGCTTTCTCCTCCTCTGGAATTCCGCTGCTCTCCTTGGTATTGAAACTGCACTCCTTGGTTGGTGAACTTGGTCCCGGCTGGGTTTCTTGTTGATCTTCTGGGGGAGGGGCCTATTGTAGTGATTCTCAAGTGTCTTTGCCCCAGGCGGTGTTGCACCGCCCTTACCAGGGGCCAGGCTGAGTAATCCGCTCGGGTTTGCTTTAGGGAGCTTTTGTTCCCTGAGCGCTTTCTGTAGAGTTCTGGAGGACGGGAATGAAGATGGCGGCCTCCCAGTCTCCGGCCTGGAAGAGCCGAGAGTCCGGGGCCCCACTCCTCAGTGCACGCTCAGAGAACAGCGCCCAATTGCTCCCGTCACCCTGGCCTCCGGCCGCGCTCCAAGCTGACCGAGCCTGCGAGCAGTTCAAGGTAAACCCGAGCTTAGAGCTCACTCCTCGGCTCTGTCTCTGTAGCCGGCTTCCCTGTTCTAATACCTGTAAGCTCTGCGACACTCAGACACCCCCAATCCTTCTGTGACCCTGCGGGACCTGAGGCCACGCTGACCCCGTGTGCGCTTCACCCCGGTTAAGCCTCTGGAGCGATGTCCCTCAGCGGAACAGACTTTTAAAAGTCCTGATTTTGTGCTCCGTTGCTCCGCCGCTTGCCGGGAGCCGGCCCCTCCCCCCGCCGTCTATCTTCCCGTCGCTTTGGATTCACTTCTCCGCCAGTCCTACCTTTCAGAAAGTCGTTGATTTTCTGTTTCTAGAGTTGCTGTTCTTCTTCTCTTCGATCTCCCGTTGGATTTGTAGGTGTTTTCAATCTTTAGATAAGCTATCTAGCTGATCTCCCGCTACCTGAAGTAGTCTCAGCCTGCTACTTCTCCGCCATCTTGACTCCTCAAAACCATAAGGGACTCTTAATCTCAGGAAACAAACTGAGAGTTGCTGGGGGCTCGGGGAGTAAGGAGAGGGTGGTTGGGATATGGACCTTGGGGAGGGTATGTGCTATGGTGAGTGCTGTGAAGTATGTAGGCCTGATGATTCACAGACCTGTACCCCTGGGACAAATAATACATTATATGTTAATTAAAACAAAGACAACAACAAAGAAAGCCCCAAACAATCTATCAGAAAATGCTATAAACACTTAAAACAAAGAAGTGTGTTCAGCAAGATTGTAGTATACAAGATAAACATATAAAAATTAATTGTATTTTTATATACTAGAATGAAATTATGGACCTCCTAATTAAAAATGCAATATTATTTCCATTCACTAAAAAAAAAAGGTCTACTAAGAGGTAAATCTAATAAACCATGTATAAGCTTATTTGTAGAAACTATAAAATGCTGATAAAGAAGTGATGGAAGACCTAAATAAGCAGAGATTCTGTGTTCAGGGATTGGAAAAGTTCACATAGACAAAAGGATGTGAAGAAATACATGAATCGTTATATATTACTGGTGGGACTGTAAAACGTATAGCCACTTTGGAAAGCCATTTGAAATTTTATTTTTTTTAATCAAATTAAACATACAGTTATGACAAAAAATAGCACTTGAATCCTTGGGCATTACTGCAGAGAAAGGAAGACTCATGTTCACATAAAACCTGTATACAAATGGATATAGCAGGTTCATTCATAATAATCCCAAATGGAAACAACCCAGATGGCCTTTAGTGGATGGACTATGCAAAATAAGGACTGCCCATATTTTTTTCTTAGGAAGCCCACCAAACCTACCTCCTCAGAAGGCTACCCCAAGAAAGATTAGATGCCTGGAACCTTCAGACAAGCCATGTGGAAAATAATGAATTCTTGAAAACTAAAATTGAATATCTAGTTTGAAACCCTCTCCTGGCCCCCTCCTGGACTCTTCTCTCATTCTTTCATCTCCGTTCCACTCTCTTGTAGAAACTGCCTTGATGCTCTACCTAAGGTTAACTCCTCTGAAACACCACTTCTGGCCTGTGGGAATCATTAGGGAGCTGGTCTGCAATCTGGTGCCCCTACACAAGGGCTACTGGCTCTGCTGCAGCCCTAACTCCTCACTGAGGTCAATCTCAGGCCTTATTAAAAACCTGTAGTCAGGTGGCTCAGTTGGGTTAGTGCCCCACTCTTGATCTGGGGTCAGGTCATGATCTTAGGGTCATGGAAATGAGCCCACATGCTCAGCAGAAAGCCTGCTTGTCCTTCTCCCTCTGCTCCTCCCTCCTGCTCTCTCTCTCTCAAATAAGTGAATAAAATCTTAAAAGAAGAAGAGGAGGATGGGGAAGAAGAAGAAAGAGGAGGAGGAGGAGAAGGAGGAGGAGGAAGAGGAGGAGGAGGAGGAGAAGGAGAAGAAGAAGAAGAAGAAGAAGAAGAAGGAGGAGGAGGAGAAGAGGAGGAGGAGGAGGAGGAAGAAGAAGAAGGAGGAGGAAGAGGAGGAGGAGGAAGAGGACGACGACTACAACGATGGAAGAGGAGGAGGAGGGGAGGAGGAGGAGAAGAAGAAGACGAAGATGAAGACGAAGAAGAAGAACAGGAAGAAAATGACAGAGGAGGAGGAGGGGAGGAGGGGGAGGAAAAGAAGAAGAAAGGAGAAGGAGGAGGAGGATGTGGAGGAGGAGGAGGAGGATGTGGAGGAGGAAGAGCAGGAGGAGGAGGAAGAGGAAGAGGAGGAGGAAGAAGAGGAGGAGGTGGGGGAGGGGGGAACGGGAGGAGAAGGAAGAGGAGGAGGAGTGGGGGGAGTGGAGGGAAGAGGAGCACGGAGAAGAGGAAGTAGAAGAAGAAGAGAAAGAAGAGAGGAGGAGGGGCAGGGGGAGAGGAGGAGGGGGAGCAGCAGGAGCAACAGCAACAACCACCACCACCTGCAGTCAGGCCTAATGTCCTAAAACTCAAGTCCTGCCTTAAAATTCTGGGCCTCAAAGGAGAGTAATGGAGACAAAGCCACACAGCAAAGTCAAGGGGGCCTGATTTAGACATGGGGGTAGATCATCTTCCCCACAAAGCTTACTGGGTATTTTTCTGCTATTTTCTCCTCACCTCTTGGTAAGCACTCAGTCTGCCTGCAAAGCACAAGGAGGTTTATAGGAGAAAATTTGGCAGAGAATATAGTTTATGTATTCCAAATGTTTAAGTGAAAGCTGAGAGGTAACAAAAGCAAAAACAGTAATTGTTTGCGATTTTTCTTTCTTTTCTTTTCTTTTTTTTTTTTAAACATTCTTTCTGGGGTGCCTAGGTGGTTCAGTTGGTTAAGCATCTGCATTCAGCTCAGAACTCTGGGATCAAGCCCCACATCAGGCTCTCTGATCAGTGGGGAGTCTGCTTCTCCCTCTGCCCCTCCCCTCTGCTCTTGCTCTCTCTCTGGCTCTCTCTCTCTCTCTCTCTCTCTCAAATAAATAAAATCTTTAAAATAAAACATTCTTTTTGTGGAGGGTTGCAGCACTTAGGGAAGTAACGAATTAGAAGATAGGACCTAGCTTCCTGTCCTGGCACTGTCATTTAATACCCAAAGGAACTTGGTCACAACATATCTTCTCTAGTCACTTCAATTTCTTTATTGGAATATAGGAATAAAAATTCCCAATCACTCCAAAGCAGTGATCAATTTTTAATACATATAACATATCATAGATCCCTACACAAGCACTTCAGACATGGGCATGAGGCTGATGTATGTAGCATGTATGCTCTGAAAACCTATCAGTATTATCTTAACATCCCTGATTTCAAATATTAAATACCTCAGCTCTTCTAATTTGGAGTAGAGAAAACGTAGTCACTTCTGCACGTCATATGCTCACATAATGTCACACACACATGTTAGGGATTCAATGAACTGGAGGGCATGAATGTGTGAACAAAGTCGGCTTGGCTTGGAGGAGGATTATGGGAACTCTATGTGGTCTTTCAATCTGTGTCAATAAACACTGAAGTGAGTAAAGATTCGTAAAGAATTTAACACAGTATCTTGCACCAAGTAAGCACTGGACAAGTAGGTAGTGGTTATTACTTATGACTGTTTCCGTGATTATTCAAGTGATTCTTCTCACTTTGTTTCTCACTGCCTCTGAACATCAGACGCCTTTTCCCACACTCACTTTGTTAGGGCATTTTGACATATTAGAAACTCCTCGTACCATAATCCAACCTTTTCTAATATTTTCAACATTAAATCATTTACATGACATGGACATCTAATGGTAATGTTCCAGACCTGCCAACTGATCACAGAAATGATGGTGCTGAAGGAATCCTTGGAAGTAACTGATAGCAAGTAGTTGATGCTACTGTAGGGAGGGAATGGAAAGAGGAAGAAACTAATATTTCAAGCTCTGGGAAGCAGAACAGGATTGAACTATGCCAATCATGTAATGAATAAGATATGAAAATGACTTAGTCCTGAATGAAAATGCTGAGATGTCCCTCTAGTAATTTATGGTGTTGATGGTCTCCTCTGTATTATCCTAACAAACTTAGATACATATAATATAGTTTGAGGGGAGAAATATCTTATATAAGTATGATATAATGACAGATTAATTCACTTCTTTAAAGCTTTTCAGAAATATCTGATTGTGGAATAGCATACAAAGTGACAGGAAGTGCCTTTTCAAGTGTCACTGAAGTAAATGGTACAACAATCAATCCTTGATTTTCATTCTTAGCAATAATAGTCAAGTGACTTCACATTAGGATTAAGTGTTCTGATTTTTATCCTACCATAAAGACTGCACTCATAACCTATAGATAATACCACTTTACATAAACCAGTTTCTTCCCCTCTTAGCCCTGATATAATGAGCACTGAAGATTTTACTGTATTTCAAATAAATTATTGTATCTCAAAACAGGGACACTTCTATGTAATGTTGAAATTCTCAAGTCACCAATGTTGGCTATAATATGCTTTACCAATAAACAATTGAAGAATATTCATTTTGCTAGAAGCACCAATACCTCATATCTTCCCCCATTTTGAAGTAATTGTTCTCTTTTCTAAATTCTGGTAACAATCTATCTCTGTCCTTATAGTAGCATTTACATTATTTATACTTTGAATTATAATAATTAATGTTTAGATATTGCCTCTCTCTATGGACTTTGCTCTCCTTAATGTTTTTAGTACATGGATTTATATCCCTCTTAGAGCCAAACTTAAACCATTAAAATAGCCAGGTGGTCAATAGAGGCTGCACAGAGTAAAGTCATTTTCTTTGATATTTTTTCTCTAATTGTACTGTAATTATAATTCACCAAAGAAATAATGCTCACAAGATTTCAGGCAAGTTTTTCACTTGAACAATGGACAAAATTCTCCAGCTAACAAAAAATAACAATAATAAAAAATTGTGATATATAAAGAAATCATGCAACTCAATAGCAACAACAATATTCAATTAAAAGTGTGGAGAATTGAATAGATATTTTTCCAAAGGAAACATTCAAATGGCCAACATGTCCATGAAAACATGCTCAACATCATGAATCATCAGGGAAGTACAACTCAAAACCATAATACGAAGTCACCTCATGCCTGTTACAGTGGCTATCATCAAGAAGACAAGAGATAACAAGTATTGGTGAGAATGTGGAGAAAAGGGAACTTCTGTGCACTGTTGGTGGGAATGTAAATTGGTATAGTCACTATGGAAAGCAATATGGAGGTTCCTCAAAAAAATTAAAAATATGACTACATATGATCGATTCAGCAATCACACGTTGGGATTTATATCCAAAGGAAATGAGAACAGAATATTAAAGAGATATATATACTCCCACAGTTACTGAAGCATTATTCACAATTGCCAAGAAATGGAAACATCCCAAGTGTTCACCAACAGATGAATGGATAAAGTATATATGAGATTTGTGACAACATGGATGGATCTTGAGGGCATTATGCTTAGTGACATAAGACAGAGAAAGAAATATTGTACTATATCACTTAGATGTAGAATCTAAAAAAGTCAACCTCATTGAAACGGGGAGTAGAATGGTAGCTACAGCGGCTGGCATTGGGGGAATTGGGAAGATCTCGTTAAAGAGGATAAATTGGCAACTAGAAGATGAATAAATTCTGAGGATACATTTGCAACTAGAAGATAAATAAATCCTGAAGATCAAATGCACAGCACAGTGATTATAGTCAACAATGTATTATATACTTCAAAATTGCTAAGAGACCAGACAGATATTAAATGTTATCAAAATAAAAAAGAAGTGATAATTATATGGCATGGCAGAAATGTTAGCTAAAGCTATGGTCATAATCCCTTTGCAATATGGATGCATCATATATCTACATGTTGAACACCTTCAGCTTACACAATGTTATATGTCATTTCAATCTTGGAAGAAGAAAGGAAGGAAGGGAGAGAGGGAGAGAGGGAGGGAGGGAGGGAGGGAGGGAGGGAGGAAGGAGGAAGGAAGAAGGAAAGGTGGGAGGGAAGGAAGGAGAAAGCAGGGAAGAAAAGAAAGAAAGGGAGAGAGAAGGAGGGAAGGAGAGAGAAGAAGGGAGGGAGGGAAGGAGGAATGGAGGATGGAGGGAGGGAGAGAGGGAGAGAAAGGAAAGCAAAGCAAAAGGAAGGGGAGGAAGGAGAGAGAGGGAGGGAGAAAAGAAGGAAGAAAGAGAGAGGTGGAGGTTTGGAGGAAGGGAGGGAGGGAGAAAGGAAGGAAAGAAGGATGGAAGGAAGGAAGTTGGAAAGGAATATGGAAGTTATACTACAGAATAATTCTAACAACAGATTTTCAGTCTGCTTATTTTTTAATGTGAGGAAATCAAATCTTTTAGAAGTACTATGTTTTGCTATTCAATAATAATGTCTTGTTTTTAATACACTAGAATTTCTAAAATAGTGAGACATATCTATCCTACATGCCTGTTCATACTATGTTAATAACTGTATCAATTTGAATTAAATGTTTATTTCACCATCCCATTGAGTGACAAAATCTTATTAATACCTTGCTATAGATAATATTTCCAGAATGAGATCAGTATGTGTTCCTGAGGTTGATAAGAATTTATAAGCACATAATGTAATAAGTAAAAGAGGAATTATTGTGCTTTTCATACTTACACTCAATACTGAAAATATAAGCTAGCATATATTGTTACCTATTTATAAGGTCATAATAAAGTAGTTGTTAAAGCTACAAAATGAAAAAAAATTGTCTTGTGGGACTTTATGTTCAGAGAACTAACTTTAAAAATATTTTTGGAGGCCAAGAACTTTAATTTATCAATGGTCCATATCTGCTTAAGCTAACTCAAGGCACACGCAAGTCATTCCTCACTTACATAAGTCTGCAAATAAAACTTAAAATGGTTCTATTTCTAATATAAGTAAATAAATACAACATTTGATAGTTTTATCGATAGGACATAGAAATAGGGTTAAAATATATTTTAAATGTATCCAAAAAGTGACATTATTATAGCTCACTAACAATTAAGGATGATAGCCTTAGAGCTAGAAATGTTTTCCTTCACACTGGAATATTACAAATCTCTCTCATCACTGATTGCAGAAGTATGGAAATTCATGGCACCTTTACATCATGCTGTGTCCCAAATTTTGAAGCTGTCTTATGACTTAGATATATGGTTGCACATTTTTGGAACTGACAAAGTAGAAGATATATTTGTTAGAGAAAGGATTAAGACTAAATTACTCTTGGACAACTTAATCTTTGGAAAATTTACCTAGGAAACACCCTACAAATACAATCAATACAAGTAGATTGATTCTCACTGGTAAAGATGTTGGGATCACATTTTGTTTTTAACAGAATGGGGCTAGTATTTGTCCCTAGATAGCATATGACCATGGGGGCCTCTCTGCCTGCAAGCTTTGGATTTGGGTTTCTCTTAGGAAATGTGAGGAACTGGCCTTTCCCATACATAGCAAAGACTAAGTCAAATGGAACTAAGTCAGACTGAGGCACTCAAAAGTTGGAAACTACCCTCTCAAGACAGGAGACACCTAACTTAGCATGATTTGCCTGGTAGATTTCCACAAACACAAACTTCCTTTTAGAAATAAAGTTCCTGACAATATGACCGAAACTTGTCAAATTTCATCTGATAGGGTGGTTCCCAACATATTCTCCTCAGAGCACTCTTTGCAAGAAAGATTTCCGAAAATGGTTCTGTGATCAGTAGAAACCACACATGAAGCAAAAACAGTAATCACAAGTGTTATTTTGGAGGGCATCTAGGCGGCTCAGTCAGTTAAGTGTCTGCTCAGGTGATGATCCCAGGTTCCTGGGATTGAGCCCCATGTCAGGCTCTCTGCTCAGTGGAAGCCTGCTTCTCCCTCTCCTCCCCTCTTGGGCTTTTTCTCACTATCTCTGTCACTCTCTGTCTCGCTCTCTAAAATAAATAAATAAAATCTTTTTTTTTTTTAAAGTATTATTTCTATAGTCAAATCCTCTGAGTTTGAAACCGAGCTGTCATACTCTTAACTATGTGTCTTCAGACATATATCTTAACCACTTTGTGCCTAATTTTCCTGCTGTGAAATGCAGCTAACAACAGTATTTACCTTAGAGGATTATTGCAAGGATTAAGTTAGATTATATGAGGAACAGTGCTAGGCATGAATTAAGCCCTTAATAAATGTTAGCTGCACGTAACCATAAAAAATGAACTTTAGAAACACTGAGTACAATACCCTCTTCTGAAGATATAGTGAATGCAAGCATATTAAAGCCTCTGGAAAGTACTCAATTAAAGAAATCTGTTCAGCCCAGCATTTCCCAAACCTAAATAGTCATTTAATGACTTCTTGAACTAATTTTCAACAGAATATTCTGGGAAAAACCGTCTGAACAATTTTTATGGATGTCAAAACCAAGTTGAGTTGAAGGGTAGTAGATCCATATAATCAGTCATTGTAGGAGACAGAACTCACCAACTTTTCAAAAAGAATTCTTTTCACTTTAAGCAAATAATGACTTGATCATTTGGGAAGAGAATAATATGACACAATGTACAGATTCAAGGGCAAGCTGCATGAACTGAGACAGAAAAACCCAAAAGATGGATTTTGAAGCACTCCTCAGAAACCAATTATCTCCCAATTCAGGGATCATCAGTCATTCAACACTTGAATGACCCATTCGTTTATAGTTTTGTTGTCCCCTAATCAATTACGTATCTGCACATTACAGAGAAAGAAAGGTTGCCCATCCTACCTTCAGCAATAAAACAAGGGAAAACTCAGACTTGTAGCTATCACTCAAGACTTAGTAGTTGGCCTCTAAGAATGGACTCAACTAGCTTTAATGGAACATTCAGTAGTTCTAGGGATCTCCTATTATTTCTGATCCTCATTAAAATTTTCAGGTGGGCATTATCATCCTTATTTTACACATAAAGTAACTAAAGCTTAAAAAAAAAACTAAGTTATACAACTAGGAGTCTAGTAATAAAAAAACTATGTTTGTAAACAGATCTGCAAGATTTCAGATAGTACTCATTCTTCCACATTGTGCTGGCTATTGATACAATGAGTACAAGGTGATCCCTCTTAACATTATATTTGTAAACTATCTTTTATCTATATTGTTGCCTTTTTTCCTATGGCACTGAGTCAGAAACCCCTTAAGGCAATGAAATTATAGGCTTTTTTTTTTTTTTTTTTTAAGAAGATCCTGAGAAAGCAAATCCCTATGAAGAAGTGCCCTCTCTGTAAACTAATCTAGAGTGAGAATGGTGAGAAATCCAGATAAAACTGTTATGGCAGCTTTAAAATGCTGAAGCAGAGAAGGCTAATTTCTTAGGAATCTGTAACAGGGGCAAAAAGTGGGGGGGGAAGGAGAAGAAAAAGGGCTATCAGAGTTTGGAAGCTGAGAATTGGCCTGATGCCTTAAATTGCAGGTTTTAATCCTAGCAAACCCAATTCTCTTTGGGACGTTTTTTCCTCAAAGTAGGTGGCTGGGGCTTAATATTTTTTCAATTTATATAAGTTAATGGCAAACCTGGATTAGCTATATGGAATTTATGTGCTTTACCACCAACATTTTAAGAAATACATGTGTTCCAAATATAACTGAGGGACAGCTGCTCAGTGCTCTGCCATCATCAGAGACCATGACTTAGAGAAATGAAGTTGACAGCAGTCACTTTTATGGTTAATTCAGTGTTGGGATAAGACAAACAGCAAGAAAACAAAAAGAATAAAAAATAAAAATAAAAATAAAAAAGCTTTGCATTCCTTCTGCTTCCAAATAATATTAATAGACAGACTTAAATCCCAAATGTGTCCAGGATGGGCTGGAAGGATTTACAGGCTACATGCATCTGATGATTAAAGATAAATCTGGGTATCATTTATATAGTACCTATGGGGAAAGGTTCAATATTTCTACCTTTAATATTTGTTGTAATTCATGCTAATGTCTGTCAGTAGACTTGCTCAATAATTGGACTATAACATTAATGAACTGGTGTTGATTTACTATGATACCTAAGACTGTAAAATTATAATTATAAATGGCTGTTGAGAGAGGTATGGAGTCAGAAATCATATATTGATAGTAGCCCAAAGTGCATAAATAATGTGAAGATGCAATGTGAATTTAAGAGATAAACTGAGTGAAGAAACTACGGAGATGCAGCAGGCAGGAGGCACTGAAACCCGCCAAGTTAAAGGGGCCAACGCAGCTTTGTCCAGAAAGAGGTGACAGTAAAAGCAAATTAATATTTTGGGGTTAGTTCTAACTGGTATTCCAGAACTAGAACGGCTCAGTGGGCAGTGGAGGGAGTTCAATGATGTCATCAAGGGCCTGGTTCTCTTCAGTGCCATTTCATGATTATCAGCTTCACCCTGAGGATGGTGCAATTCATGAGAGATGATTTCCAGCAGCAACTGGGTTTGTATACTTGTTGCTTCACATACGATGGGAGAGAATAGGCTTTTCCCCCATAATCTTTAAAGAGAAGCCCTCAACTTACTGCAGGTTGCCTCAGCTATGATTCCATCCCTGGTGCCAGGAGAACACCATGCTCTGAATAAAACAAAGGCTTTAGTTATCTGATCCAAAGACTATGACAAAGGAGTATTATTTTAATTAGCTTTGACCAATCAAGTTTCATCCGTGGAACAGGGAGTGGGTCCAACTTCATCAAAAACATGTCTGGATTGTTGATTTCAGAAAATATATTTTATAATGTCAAAGATACCATTTTCTTTTATTCTCTAAGACTCAAGTACATATATTTGATAAAAGTATAAATAAGGGAGTGAGAATGCTTTTTTTCTCCCAACAATGTTATATTCATTCATTCATTTATACTAAATACATACATGTACACATACTTGGAATTATAGGTTTAAATATGTGCAGGTATCTCAAATGTCTTAAGTGATGTTCTTGTGAACTTTTCAAGTGCCTACCAGTTGATTTCATAATTTAATAATGAAAGACCTTGCCTCTAAAACACAAACAAAATAAACTGACTTGGATATCCTACATTTCTGGGGATAATCACTTGAATTAAAGAGAGATATCTTCTTAAATTGATTTACAAATATAACCTAGTATTACCAAGTAGCCCACAGGAGATGGCTTAAAGTAGATTTCATTTATAATTCACATCAGTGAATTATTACTATTTACCAGTGTGATTGAATCATGATTATCTTTTCTTTATATATTTCAATTTATGATACAGGAATTCAGAGCTGATTAAAGATGATTACTTCCTTCTTCAATATTCTCAGACTCTCAGTCCAAAGCTGTCATATGGTTAAAATGGCAAAACCAGAGTTTAAAGAGGCTACAATGGAGATGGGTCTTACCCAACTGTGGAAACAATCACCTAAGGGCAACATTTCAGAATTGTTTAGCCTATCTTCTGGGAGTAGTTACCCAAGTATCAACTAATTCTAGTGAGAGTAAAATCAGCACTGACCATCAAGTGCCAACAAGTGGGAGAGAGGACATGTTGAATATAAATTGTGGACTAAAGAAAAATAAATAAAAAGCAAATCTTGGCAAAAAAAATTAAGCATGCCTAGCAGAATTTACAGGGAGCTACAAAGAATCTTAAAATAATTTTCTTTATTATGCTATTTATTTTGAACTCTGTTAGGCTTTATTGAAGAACCTTGGGCTTAGTCATTACAATGAATAATGAAGTCTACCTTCCTTTATTCAACATATACTTGAGTCACTGTATCAGGTACTGAGGAAGAAGTAATAAACAAGAAAAAAATTCTTCATTTATGGGCATTTAGAATTTAATGTAGGAGACAATCCCTAAACAATATCACAAGCATATCATTAACCAATTTCAATAAACGGTGTTAAGGCTGAAGATATTATAAGACTAACAATATAATTAGATTAGGATGAGGGGAGATAAGACTTAGAAAGTGTGAAATTTAACCTGAATTAATAATAGTCATCTGGACTTAACAGTTGGGATGAAAAGCATCTATTAAAATAAAGTTGCATACCTAAAAGTCCTTAGATGGGAAATAGACTTAGTCATTTAATTATGGGCATGGCATCATTCAGACAAGATGAGTTTTCTCCTGATCTGTTATCTTCTGACAATCTCTCTTCATTTTACTCCAGAAGTTATATCAATTGGTATTTAGGCATCCCATCTTTTCTAAATAACCAGTCAAGATATTTTAAATTAAGAAAAGTCTTTATTCGCAAAAGTCCAGAGTATTACAATTAGATTAGATAAGGAAAATAAGTAGGTACTCTGATGAGTTTACCAATACAAAGGTTCCATTTATGACTAATTTCAGATCCATACAGTATTTAATCTTAAAAAAACAAGTTTCTAACTCCATCCACTAAAAAGGCCCAGAATCAATGGCCAAATCAGCAGCAAAACTCTTATACTGGAGTATGGTCTCTATCATTTCCTGTAAGATGCTGGGGAACTTTAGAGAAATAATTGGGATAGAAAATATATGAGATAGGCCTGGAGCACACTGCCAAACCAGAAACCAAGGAATTTATCAAAACTACTGAGGTCATGCCAAAGAACTCAGGATCTAACAAAAAGATTTGCTATGACAAAGACGGCAAAGTCATACATAAATAAGAGTAACAGCAATGACTGACACACATCAGGTATTTTACAGTCCTTGAGTTCAAAAGAATGAAACAAGAAGGAAAAAAATATTTTTTTTTCCTTTTCAGAGAATCTTAGTAACCCAACTCAATTTAAAATAAAATAAAATAAAATAAAAACTGGAGATAGATACATAGATATGGGGAAGTAGGGGCATGAATCAAACATTTACCCATTCTATCTATATGAACTATATCCCAGCGTAGCCAAACACTTAATTAAGAGATCCTTCTCTTTATAGATTGGAACAGGTTAGGCAGCTAGAGCTTTAGGAATTAACTGGAACTATATATGGCAACAATAATTACACCCAAGAACTGGTGACTACACTCAGTATTTTACATACACCATCTCATTCAAGCTTCATAAGACTTTATCACCAACATACGTATTATTCTTATTATAAAAATGAGAAGACTGTCATTTAGAGAATGTGCTATCTATGAAGTACATGAATTATGAATTAAATCTTTAAACTCAAGACATCTAAGTCAATGGCTTGCCTTTTTAACCATCTTTAATAGTGATGATATAAACAAGCTCAGAAGGTTATAAAAGAATGAGAAGGAGCATCTAACGTACTCTTGGGAGATGAAAGGAAGTTTCCAAGAGGAAGTGATGTCTAAGGTGAGGTATGATGGACTGATGTATTTATTCATGAAAGAGCAGAGTGAAGGAGATCATAGCAGTAACATTCCAGGCAAAAGGAGCATCTTGAATTAAGCCTGCAGTCTTGAAAAAGGATAATGTATCCGTTACTTATTAGTATATGATAAACCACCCTAAAATTCAGCAGTATGCAGCACTAAATATTTATTTCTCATGCATATATGGAGTTCATTTCATTAAGGCTATGCAATGTTGATGCCGTCAAGGGTTATTCCTGTGTCTGTGGGTTGACTGGGATCTCTGCTCTATATATCTTTGGCCATCCACCTGGGACCATGTCCTACTCTTGGCAATGGCAGAAGAGTAAGAGTGTGAACAGAAGCAAGCATGTTCTCTTGAAAACTGGAGACAGAAGTAGTGCACTGGCATCTCTGCTCATTCTGTTGCCCAAAGCTAGTCACAAGACCAAATTCAGGGCTGGAGAGTCACAGTCAACACTGAGATGATGTGGATAGAGAGAACGATGAATAATTGGGGCCACCACTGATGCCAATATAGTACACATAGCTAGCAGCTGCAGATGGTACATCATAACTGTCAGCAGAGATCTTTAAGGGCTTAGAAGAAAAACAACCCTAGAATTTATCCTGAAGTCTGTATTAGTTGTATTCTGTAGGGAAAGCTAAGAGAGTATATGAGTGCCACTGATTGAGGCTGCTTCCTCTTCATGATCTCCAGAATCCTCCTCTACTCCTCATCCTTTAATTGTTGTTTTGAAGGGCAATTTCTTGTTTCTAAGTTTTCCAGAAACCCAAGTGTCCCTGTGAACACAACCACCAACACACTTTATTGTGTACTGCTAACCAGCATCTTGGCCCTCCATTTTTACTAAATGCTCAGCATGTACCACGTCAATGAGAAAATGGCATTACCTATTCTAATGTGTGCCTAGCATATCAACTAAATCAGAAACTGTCTGACTCTTTCCATACATTCAGCTCCCCTTACCTCCCACGATGTTTTGAAAATGGCAATGCACCCACTCTTTTTAATGGCTTTGCTTTGGGAAGAGATTTTCATGTATCTCAGTTATAGTGCTTATGAGCTGCTGTACCCAAAATGTGGTGAATTTGCTCTCTTTCCAGCTGCCACAGAGGAAACCAGTTTACAGAGAACAGTAACAGTTTAAAACTTAGAATGAGAAAGAAAGATCTAGTTGAGTGTCATTTTCTCAGAGAAAATAGGATTCTTCCTAAGTCACAGCCAGGCTTTAAAACCTGGAATTTCTAAATCTATCTTTCCAAGCAGGACACATGGTAGAGATTGACTGACTGATTTTTAAATTTACTTCCCCTAATGATTTTTGAATATTCAGGTTTGAATAGCATTACTTCTCAAAAACCACAGGACTCACCCAAAATCTTAACCTCTACTTTCCACAGGGACCATTACATTCAGGTTGATTCTGTGACATATCATTATTTGTGGTTTTGGGGTGAAGATGATGTTTCTGATACATAGGATTTGCCTCAGCTAACCACACCAGAATTGATTTCATGTTACTGTTTATGAGAGCAAAGCAAGCATGGACATATAGGATTGGGTTTTAAAACTGGTTACTTTGAAGTCACAAGAAAACGTAGATAAATACATATAAATGAAAGAGATGCAAACAAAAAATACATACAAGTAAAAGAGAAAATATAACAATAGCAGCTATCAGACATTTCAAGTAAATAACCCAAAGACCAAGGTACATAAGTAGAGAAAGACTTAAATAAAACTGAAGTCCACAACTTTTCATAGTCTCTAAGGAACTGATGTGGACTTACTTTCTTGACTAAGAATCACTACATTGCAGAGTATCTCAATTCACTTAGACACGATCTTTTCATTTCTTTATCATCTCTAGGCATGTCGTTTACTCTGCCCTTTTTTTTTTAAAGATTAATGTGTCTTTCCAGTCTCTTGCTCTAGGATCCTCCACCATCCCACTTCTTTCCCCGTAATTGATCTGTTGACAAACCCAAAGCATTTAACTGGTCCACTTTCTCACAATCTGGATTTTGTCCACTGTACCAGCGTGGTGTAGATCAACAAGTTTCTCTGTCCTTTGCACTTCCTACAAATGGGCATCTGGATGAAACTGATCAGAATCAGGTTCAATTCTTGTGGTCATTTTGGGAAATAGTTTGCAGTTCCTCAGTAAAGTTAAAAGTAGAGTTTCCATATGGCCCAATATCTCCACTTCTATTTACATACTCAAGAGAACTAAAAACATAAGTCTACATAAATAGGTATACAAAAAAAACGCTTATAACACTTACAGAAGGTTATTTATAATAGCCAAAATAGTAGAAAAAAAAATATCCATGAGCTGATGAGTGGATTAACAAAATGTGGTATATCTATGCAGTGGAACAGTGTTCAACCACAAAAAGGAACAAAGTACTGACAGATTCTACAACATGGATAAACTTTGAAAATATTTATGCTGAGTGAAAAAAAAAGCTGGTCACTAAAAGCCACATATTGTATGATTCCATTTACATGAAATATCCAAAATAGGCAAATCTCTAGAGACAGAACATAGATTAGGGGTTTCTAAGTTTTTGGAAAAGGGTACCAAGTGACTGCTATTGGATGGTAGCTTTGTTAGGGTACTAAAAATGTCATGGAATGAGAAAATGATAATGATTCACAATTTCATGAATATACTAAGCACCACTAGATTTTAGACTTCAAAAGGGTAAAATACTTTATATATGGACTGTATCCCTATTTTAAAAGACTATAGATGGTATATCAGGAGATGCCTAATGTCCAGTTCTCTCTTTTGTTATGTTAGTCCCTTTTGATGCTTAAAACCTAGGTCCAGCAGTTCACTGGGAATTGCAAGGTGACAATATTCTAATTCCATTGTGCTTTTTCATTAATAGGGATATTTTATAGAGATGCTTCTCCTCATCTTCTATTTGGTTAACCAGGGGTACATTTTCTGTACAAAAGTAGAATGCTTGATTCTTTCTATTTATCCACTTTCAACACAAATAACTGAATAGCTATCATTCTCCAAAAGAAGTCAGTTAATGCAAGTATACCTCAGAGGTATTGCAGGTTTTTTTCTGAACCATTGCTATAAAGCAAGTATTGCAATACAGCAAGTTAAAATGAATGTTTTGGTTTTCTATTGCATATAAAAGTTATGTTCACACTATATTATAGTATACTAAGTGTGAAGTAGCATCATGTCTGAAAACAAGTACATACTTCAATTTAAAAAATACTTTATTGGTAAAAAATGCTAAGCATCATCTGAGTGTTCATTAGCTGTAAATTTTTTTTTTTTTTTTTTGCTGGTGGGAGGTCTTGCCTCCATACTGATGGCTGCTGAAGATTACAGTCCCTGTGGCAATTTCTTAAAATAAGGTAATAAAGTTTGCCACATGACTCACTCCTCCTTTTACAAGTGATTTCCCTTTAGCATGTGATGCTATTTGAAAGGATTTTACCCACCATAGAACTTTCTTCAAAACTGAAGTCCATCCTCTCAACCCCCTACTGCTGCTTTATCAATTAAATTTATGTAACACTCTAAATCCTTGGTTGTCATTTCAACAATCTTCACAGTAACTTCACTAGGACTAGATTCCATCATAGGAAACCATCTCCTTTGCTGATCCAAAAAAGCAACTCCTCATCTATTTAAGTTTTATCATGAGATTGCTGCAATTCAGTCACATCTCTAAGCTCCAGTTCTGATTCTAGTTCTCTTGCTCTTTCCACCATATCTGCAGTTACTTCCTCCACTCAAACCCTCAAAGTCTCAAACCCTCAAAGTCATCCAGGAGGCTAGGAATCAACTTCTTCCAAACTCCTATTCATGCTGATATTTTGATTTCTTCCCATGAATCATGAATGTTCTTAATGGCATCTACAATGGCAAATCCTTTCCAAAAGGTTTTCAATTGACTTTACCCAGATCCATCAGAGAAATCACCCTTACAAAATGTATTTCTTAAATAGTAAGACTTGATCGGTGCCTGGGTGGCTCAGTGGGTTAAAGCCTCTGCCTTCGACTCGGGTCATGATCTCAGGGTCCTGGGATCGAGGCCCGCATCGGGCTCTCTGCTCAGAGGGGAGCCTGCTTCCCCCTCTCTCTCTGCCTGCCTCTGACTACTTGTGATCTCTCTCTCTGTGTGTGTCAAATAAATAAATAAAATCTTTAAAAAAAAAAAGACTTGTAAGTCAAAATTAATCTTTTTTTTTTTTTTGGGTGGGGCTTGAACTCATGTTCCTGAGATCAAGACCTGAGCTGAGATCAAGAGCTGGAGGCTTAACTGACTGAACCACTCAGGCACCCCTAAAATGACTCTTTGATCCGTGGGTTGCAGAATGGATGTTGTGGTAGCAGACATAAAAACAATAATAATCTTGCTGTACATCTCCAGTAGAGCTCTTGGGTGACCAGGTGCATTGCCAATGAGCAGAAGTATTTGTAACCTTTCCCCGTCCCCCCGGGCAACAGGCGTCAACAGTGGCCTTAAAATACTTAGTAAACTGTGTTGTAAGCAGATGTGCTATCATCCAACCTCCATTATTGCATTTATAGAGCTCAGGCAGCATCTTCTCAGCATAATTCCTAAGAACCCTAGGATTTTCAGAATAGTAAATGAGCACTGGCTTCAGCTTCAAGTCACCAGATGTATTAGCCCCAAAGAGAGTCAGCCTGTCCTTTGAAGCCAGGCATTGACTTTTCCTTAAGTATGAAAGTCCCAGAGAGCATCATCTTCCAATAGAAGACATTTTGTCTACACTGAAAATCTGTTGTTTAGCGTAGTCACCTTCATTATGATCTCAGCTAGAGCTTCTGGAATGCTTGCTGCACCTTCTACATCAACACTTGCTGCTTTACCTTGCACTTTTATGTTATGGAAACAGCTTCACCCTCATGAACCACCTTTGCTAGCATCAGACTTCTCTTCTGCAGCTTCCTCACCTCTCTCAGCCTTCACAGAACTGAAGAGATTTAGGACCTTGGTCTGGATTGGGCTTTGGCTTAAGGGAATGTTATGGCTGTTCTGATCTTCTATCCAGACCACTAAGGCTTTCTCCATATCTGTAATAAAGCAGTTTCACTTTCTTATCATTCATATGTCCACTGGACTAGCATTTTTAATTTCTTTCAAGAACTTTTCCTTTACATTCACGACTTGACTGTTTGTTGCAAGGCATTTCTAGTTTTTGATTTAAAATGAGAGATGTGTGACTCTACATTTCATCTGTCCATTTCACTTAGAGATCATTGTAGGGTTATTAATTGGCTTATTTTCAATATTGTATCTCAGGCGATAGGGAGGCCTAAGGAGAAGGAGAGAGATGGGGAATGGCTGGTTGGTGGAGCAGTCAGAACACACACAGTATTTATGGACTAAGTTCATCACCTTACACAGGCCTTGTTTGTGGTACCCCAAAACAATTAATATAGTAACATCAAAGATCACTGAGCCCAGATCACCATAACATGTATAATAATAATGAAAATTAGAACTATTGTGAAGATTACCAAAATGTAACACAGAGACACAAAGTGAGCAAATGCTATTGGAAAAAATGGTGCTGACAGATTTCTTGGATGCAAGGTTGTCACAAATCTTCAAGCTGTAAAAACAAAACAACAACAACAACAAAAAACAGTCTCTGTGAAGCACAACAAAACCAAGTATAGTAAAATGAAGAATGCCTGCATATGTATGTATACACACAAGCACATCATTATCAATCTGTGAATTTAAACATATTTAATTTGGCCAGTTGGTTTGGTCAGTTGAATTATCCCTATTAAAGGTCAAATGACCTCATCTTTGGCCTGTGGGACCCTCTACACATAGGTTCCTGACTCCATCTGATGTGACTCTAGCAGTTTTCATGGTTTCCTCTTTCATTGTTTATATTTTCTGCCTGAGACATAGAATTAATGTCTTATAGTGGGAAATGGTATTCTAAAAACCACAATCTTGACTCTTAATATGCTCAGTGTTACTGGTTTGATTAAAGTTTGAGATCTTTTTCAGGACCAGCAAGGACACACACACACACGCACACACACATTATATAAAATAAAGGTATATGCTATTATAACATACCTAACTACAGTTGACCCTTGAACAACATGGATCTGAACTGCACAGGTTCCCTTATACACATATTTTTTTGACACAGTACTGTAAACATATTTTCTCTTCCTTGTGATTTTCTTAACATTTTCTTTCCTTGGGCTTATTTAATTATAAGAATATGGTCGATAATACATATGACATACAAATATATATAAATTAACTATTTATATTCTTAGTAAGGCTGCTGGTCAACAGTAGGCTATAAATAGTCAAGTTTTGGGAGTCAAAAGTTATACACTAATTTTTGACTGTGCAGGGGGTCAGTGCCCTTAACACTTTTGTTGTTCAGGGTTCAACTGTATATACATATAATAGATATTAATAATCATAATTACTATAATAATATATAAGATATATATGTTGTTATTAAATTTAAAATATATCTTGAGTTCATATAATTCTTCTATTTAAAACATAGGGCTACAGGATTTTACTCTGCCTTTATATCTTACATCTGTACCACCTTTCTTCTACATTGATAATCACATTCCTAAGAAAAAATATTTTGTATGTACTCCCCAATCTCTGCCTCATTTATTTGTGGTTTATCATATATGTTGTCTAAGCACAAAGCTACTTCACTGCAACCTTAGAAAAATGGAGACATTTAGAAAAATTCTGATTTTGTTATTCTTTCACGTCTTGCATCATTTTCTTAATGCCTTTTGCCTCATTATTAAATAAAATGTTACACTACCAATTTCTGTGGAAAAGTATTTCTGGCATGTTTGATTATTAATTATTTTGTTCCTTATTATCTTTTTTCTTATGATAATTTGGTATGGCATTTGATTTCAAAATAATTTTCTATTAAGTATTTTTATGCAAATTTATTGGTCTGAACTTTTTTTTTGTGGGGGAACCTGAACTTTTGCAGGAAGCGTGGCTCAGAGTATGGTTTCTAATGTCACAAAGCTTGGTCATTCATTCCATGTATCCTATGTTCAAAAATACAGCAGTTCACTATGGGCTATCCTAGCTCTGTTCCCTCCCTACTTAGATCTAGACCTTCTCTATCTTTTTCTCTACTCTATCCTCAATTTTGATTTCATGCCTAAATGGTAGTTTCTTCTCAGTTTGAGGTCCTATCCTAGATGGGAACCCTGAAAGGTAAGTTTGGATAATCCATGGGAGCTCACACTGCTCTGAGACTTTCTGTTCCTCATATTGACTCTTAATGCAGAAGACAAAACCCTGTCAGTGTCAGCTGCTGTTCACAGGTTGGTCCTCCTGCACACCAGCTGGTTCTCTGGGATTTCTCTATTCTCAGGGTTTTCATGATCATCAGACACTACACTGTTTCCTTCTACCCCATCATCACCCCACATGTCCTATGGTTATTGATGGCTATCTTCACCCATGTATATTTTGGAATGTATGGGATATCTTTTGCCTCATTTTGTTGTAAATGCTGTCAGGGGTTTTAGTTTTGTTATTTATTGGCACAATCTGTTTTTACGTAGGGCTTTAGAGAGCTTCAGAAATGATGCCACTTTGGTCACCATCTCTCCAGAATTCCACTCCTTGGTTTCTGAAAGAACCAAACTTGTCTGGAAAGAACACGTGCATATGCATAAATGATTACTTAGAAATAATGGGGAAAATTAAATCTCTTCAGAGACCCATATTACAAATTTCTTTGTCCAAGATTTTAGAAAAATAGTTGTAATTTTAAAAAAATCTCCAGAAAGATAGTAATTACTTAAATTTCTACTGATTACATAAGTATAATATGATCTCCTCCAAGATAATTCAATCAGTGATATCCAAAGGACTGCTCTATACAGTGACACATCTGGAAACTATTCATCACAAGAGTGACCACATTCTCTTCAATATAAAAAGAAATTATAGGAAAATTTCAGAATAACCTTTTCAGGTTCTTTCAGTCATAAAATTCTGCTCTGAATAGAAGAGTTTTTTTTCCACATTGGTCATCATCTTGTGTTTCCTAAATGCCTTAAGAGTTTTCTTATTTGTTTGTGTGCTTGTTTATTTACTAGTCTTAGCATAGAATGGTTTCATTAAGTGAAATTTGAATCCAGTTCCACATCAACAGTTACTTGCATACTTTCAGCAAATCTGTCAGAAAGAAAGATGTTGGTATACAAATGGAGATGACTTACTTCAGCCAAGTATCAACTTACACTTCCATAAAACAGAGATTATAAAAAAAAACAGATATAATAGTCATGGGACTTCTGATCAGAAACAAATAATGGACATGATGCTTCTGTAAAATATTAAGTACTTGCTAGTAATTTCTGTGAATAGTACTATCCCTCTTAATAATGAAATTTCATGTCTCTCATGTTTATACCAAACTGTTTTTGAAAGACAACTTTTCATATATATAAGTTGTCATTTCTTCTATGGTACTTACTGATTCAAAACAGGACATTTTTAATTCACCTGTTTCTAAGAATGTGTCTTTAGGTTTCTATGGAAACTTCTGTAAGGAATTCAGGAAGCCTTAGAAATGTCAAAGTTACCACAGCATAGGGATATGAGGACATTTTGCATTTTGCCAATGTCATCATAAGAAGTCAACAGTCAGAGCTGTAACTGCAATTTTAAGTAGAATTCTTTTACCATAATTTACTGTGAAATCTCAATCTGCCTACTATTTTCTATTTTCTGCTGGAGTGTAAATACAGGTCAAATGACTTTCTTTGACATATGTTCAGTTCTATTCCATCCCTCTTACATTCTGTGCCTGTTTGCCTTGTCTAATCAGTGATCCACACATGCTATACCTCTTTGTACATCTCAGAAAAGACCTTTCTTCCAGCTGCTGTGCAAATATTGCCAAGTTGTTCTGATGTAAAGTCAAATTCCATAAGAAGACTTTCTGGGTAAGTTATCACACAGTTTCAGGACAGAGAAGCGAAAGAAAAAGCCATTAAGGGGTAAGGATTTGAGCAATGAAGATACAAGCCCTTAAGGCCTGTGCATACTTTTATTCGAAGAGTTAGACAGTGTTTTTTCCTCTGCAGCTCTGTTGAAGTGAACTGTTTAAAGGAAACACCTTTCTGGTTTGGTTTTGCATGGCAACTCAAAATGGCACAAAGCACTCCACCCTTCTTCTAAACTAGGGTTCATCAACTCATGAAAAAGGAACCTAATGGATGGTTTGTCCCTCAGCGTGTCTCCAATAAAATTAAATTCCCCAATTAGAACTGTTAAGAGTTTGTTAACAGTAAAACTTGAGAGCATGATAAAGCTAACCCCCTACTGGGCCACTCCCTTTAATTTTCTCAGATGAGAAGAGTGTAGTTTGGATTATCTCACATAAGCAGACCATTGGAGTAAAAGTAATCTTGTTTATACATACCCACAAGCTTTGAAAAGAATTCTTTCCCATCTATTAGAAAAGACTTATTATGAGAGAAAAAAAGAAGTTGATATGAGTTTTTAAAACATTAAGATCACCATTTCAGTATATTATTGCAAGTATTTAAACAGTTTATCACTAATTGGAATTTCATGGAGCAAATGTTGTTATGCTATTTCAATAAAAAGTGTGAGAGATCACAGGGAGTTTCTTCAGTTTTAACCAGTTTGATACCACCATTTTCCCTATCAGAATCACTTTAAATTATCTTACAAACCAGTTAGGCTTGTCAGTATAAAAATTCTTTATATCAAGTAGTGAAATGAAATTCTGTAAGATATATATTCCTTTATTTTCTTTTTGAAATCTGAAATACAGAACATGCCTCACCTAGGAGCCAGAATGCTTTTCAGGCTGAAGTTAAAAGCAAGCTACTATGCGAGCTCATCTACTGTTGGTCAGGATCAACCCACATACAGTTGTGTACCAGGAATAAATTCCTTACATCATCTCTAGGAGCTGACCTTGCAAACTTTCATTTTGGGCAACCTCTGTGGTTTGTATTACCAATCTGTCTCTAATCATTACTTCATTCCTCAAGAACAAAATGTTATTATTCAGATTTTATTCACCATATTACTTTTGTGTCTACATCCCATAAGGTTGGATAAGATCTCCCTTAAGAAAATTCTGTAGTGCTCAGTTTTCCACAAAAACAAAACAAAACAAAAAATAAAACAAAAACAAAAAAGCATCCTCAAGTAGCTCAGTAGACAAAAGCTCATAGTTAATGCAGATTTAAATTGCCTAAATGGCTTTATTACTTGAAAGTGTGTCAAATCCTTAAGGCAATTTAAACCACCAGTGATGAAAAGCTCTAGCCAATCTGAAATGTAACACTTTTGTAGCAGCATGCTGCATAACACTCATTTATTAGACTTGGGAGATACCTTTAAAATTATCTAAGGCAAAGGTCTAACTTTTATATAAGAGGAAAGTGAGTCTGAGATGTGAATGAAGATCACACAGGAAGACAGATTCAGAGCCCAAATCTGTACGTGCTGATCCCACACTGCCAATATCCAGAGACCATCAACTGAAGTTTTAAGAGAAGAAAGGAACTCCTGGGTCAGTCAGAAAACCTTGATTTGAATCCTAGCTTTTCCACTTTCTAGCTGTATAACTGGAGTCAAGGTTTAGCTTTCTCATCCATGGTGTTACAGAATTATAAGTAAATCAATAAATTAATCTATATATAAGGATTAGATTAGATTGTCCTAACTTTACCTGAACAAGAAGCTCATACATAGTCACTGATCCAAAGATTCTACTCCTCTCTTTAGAATTTTTTTTGGAGAGTCCATGCAAAGATTCAATAACCTTCTTTTTCTTCTTGCCAGATTTTTGTTCCTTTGAACATACCTCTTCTTATATTTTGTGTACAATGATAGAGTCAGACTTCTACCTTTCTCCTGTCACTTGAGAGTGTCTCATTGAAGCCCCCGAATGACCAGAGCCACTCTCCATCTCCTGAAGAAATCAATAAAACCATGAGTGAAACTTCTGCTGGTCTTTAGAGAAGATATTGCAATTTCGACCTCTGAAGGTTGACTTTCACCCACAGACAGAATTTGTTTTGCCTTTGCAAAAGTTAAATTGTTTTAAATGATTCCATTTTCATAAAGCTTCAATAATTTTATTTTTAATTACTTTATTAAATTTTAAAGTTTTATTTTCTACCTTCTAATTCTATACATTTCAATGGCTTTTAATATAGTCCTAGATTCAGGGAAACTTCACCACAACTGAATCTAGAATATGGTCACTACCCCCCAAAATCCTCATACCCCTTAGCCAAGACCCCCAATATCTCCATTCACCTAACCTTGGGCTACCGCTGTTATATCTTCTGTTCTTACAGATTTTTTATTCTGGATATTTTTTATAAATAGATTTATACAATATACAGTCTTCTGTGACTTGTTCTTTTCATAAAGCATAATGTTTTTAAGGTTCACCTATGTTTTAACATATGTCAGTAAGCACTGCTTTTCATTTAAATTTATACTTTTAATTTTTTTATACTTCTAAACCTTATACCATTTCCCCCCAATTTTTCCTGTGAATAGACACACATGCATACACACACACACCCCACAACACACACACATTTCAATTTTTTAATTGTAAAAGATAACTTTTTAGCTGATTTATGCAGTTATGAAATTAAACAATCAATCTTTAATGTTCTTACATGTATTGCTAGGAAACAAGCAGAGGGCAGGGGAATATAAATATTTTACTACAAATAACAACTGGTGCTGATAACAGAATGAGACAATTTATATAAATATATATTTGCAAAATGGAATGGGAAGCAGTGGGTGCCACTGACTTCAGTTCTGTATGGATCCTTGTAATCCGAATGAGTTGTATAGAGGGTTTGATTTGAGGAACAGGAAGAGACTGTGCTCTTCAGCACCTTCATGAGCATCTCCCTGCATTAAATCACAGGATGCCTTCTTTCTGACGTCTCATATCCAGCTGAACATTTTCAGTATGTCACAGTAAAAGCAAACCACTTGCACAAAAAAGCTTTGATGTTGTGGAGGATTAAAGAGATTTTTTTTAATGGTTACTTAAACCACTTTAAAGTAATTACTAACTAATACCTAGTTTTATTTGACTTAATTCAAAAGGCTGTTTGCAAAATAAATGAAGAACTGATAAGCCACCATGTAAAGTCAACCTTTTATTTATTTATTTTTTTTTCTCTCTAGAAACTGGAAACTGGTTTGAGGGTACAGATTCAAACAGAACAAAACAAAACACAAAACTTTATATCACCACAGATATTTCAGACCAACTAATATTTTTAAATAAATTATAAAAGAACAGGAAAAATTAACATAGTTGCAGGACAAAAATTTTGCCTTTGTTATTTTAAACTGAATGAGTAAGCAAAGAAAAGATATTAGTTCATACCTCTGGGGTCATGTTGCAAAGCATCTTCTTTCAAATATACATTCCATAATTTGAAGTCTGGCCACTTTTTGCTTCCCACAGATATCTGAAGAACAAACCTTCCGAGTGTGTCAATATGACATCCCTCTTACAGCGGAAGCTTTGCTTTCACTGCACCCCCTTCCCACCCCGATATTACTGTAGCAAACACTGGAGAGCCTGGACGTAGTCCATGTTTTACTGTCCTTGTGATACGAGAAAAATCCACTCTCCTGGTGGACTTCCGCTAGTGACAACTAGGAAGATCTTTCATGAAGCCAGTGGAAAGCACAGCTCTGGTAAAGGGACCATGTGGGTTTCATATGAAGTTCTTTACATAAAACCTAGGAAGGCTAGCTACCTGTCAAACACACATAATAGAGGATTCTGAAACTAAAGACTGATTTTTTGATCCAGTCCTTAGATACGGAAAATGGGAAAACATTTCATGTGCCAGCGACTTGACAATAGTCAAACGTCAACTTAATGAGTTAGGTGCCATTTCCGCCTTTATACAGATGTGAACAATAAGATTTAAAGTACTGGCCCACAGCTACACAGATCATAAGAGATACAAGCATATTTGAACTCTGTGATTTCAAAACAAGCCAAATTACCATGCTATACTGTCTCTTGAGCTACAAAAGGGAAAGACCCTATGGATTCAACCTGGTTTCTTCCCAACTCCAACTCAATACTAAGTTTAAATTTAACTACATCTAACTAGACTTAATAGTTTCCTCCTTACACATACATATGAAGATCTTATAATCCAAACAATACAAATTTTAAATCCTTTACCCTGTTTTCAGATAAAGAATCAAACCATAAATGGCATAGGCTCTTGACCATCTACTCAAACTTCTTCATTAGGCATAAAATATATAACCCAGAGTTAGGTTGCCTCAGGCCCAGGGATAAAACCAGATTAGTCTAAATCAAATATTCCTCTGGCAATTATTACTGATTGGTGATAGTGGGGGGGGGGAGGATAATATGTTTCCTACACTGACTCAGTCAGACTGCAGGCAATGAAATGCTGTTGACAATCATCTTGCAACCATGAGAAGAACCAGTCTTGGAATGAGGCCAGAGCTGACAACAACAGAACAACCTAGATCCTTGATGGGATCATTAAACCATTGTTGACGCCTTGCCTAGAATCTGCCTTCCCTCTGAAACCCATGTGTGTGTTTGTTTTTTCTGATTTTTTTTTTTCTGGTTTTTATTTTTTTCTTTTTTTTGGATAGAGTAACTTGCTCTATTGTTAGGTCAATTTCAAGTCAATATGCTTTGGTACATGCAGCCTTAGACATTCTATCTGATCCATGATACGTAATTGAGTATCATATTGGCCAAACCATTTTTTTTCATTTTTGGACTCTTAAAGAGTATTTGGAACATACTACACAAAATTTAGCTGAGCAAGGAAACAGCCAAGCTATCAAACAAACAAATTCCAACTTTCTGATTCTCTTGGGGGGAATAAGGAAATAAAGAGCTCAAAATGAAAGGGAATTGGTGACTCAGAATCTGTACATAAAAAATGGCCCAGGGTGGCCCTCAAGGGAATCATCCACCTGAGGTAATATCTTCCATGTAAAATATAAAACTGAAATTATTTAAGATGCCATAATACTTTTTAGAATTAGATGTTAGCTAAAGGCCCTTGCCAAATTCTGGCTTGGGTATTCACAGTCTGTCTACAAGCAGTCATGTTTTCTTTGGAAAGTGACAGCATGTTTTTGACAGAAAATTATTTTTTACAGACATTTTTCTATTTAAATCAAGTTCTGTTGAATTTCACAAGGCTACAAGCCAACGTGTTTCCACCCATGAATGATAAACCCAACAAAAAAGAAAGGACACATGGGGGAAGTGTAGCATAGTGTCACCTTTGCAAGGTCTTAATTACAAGCAAACATATCAACCACCATCAAGGAGAGGAAATACAAATGTCTCTATTCCTCACCCAAGCCTCCAACCCTCTACTCCTTCTTGGAAACCTAGTATACTACCTGGCATCTAAGAGGGGATCGATAATATCAGACTACAGGCTCTGCAACAGTAAGAAACAGATGTGAATTACTCACTGATATCCCAGAGACCAAAGCAATGGACACTTCTTGATCCTAACAAGTATATGCTAAATATACAGGGCACTTATACCTGAGAAGTACATAATGTCTATGAAATACACATATAATTGATGGCCATGCTGTCCACATCTACAAATATGCCTGGTTGCTCTGACTATATTAAGCATTAACTTAATTTTTATCAGCTTTCAGGATCAATTTGTTTTATTAAACATACTAAGGAATCAAATGGAATAGTTTTTGAAATAGTTCTGTGATTTACTAGAATGATTGGTGTGACTCTAGGCATGACACTTCACCTTCCTGAACCAAATATTCAGCCTATATTAAATAGTGTGTGTTGGGGGATGTACTGAGATAATGGATGTATTGAGATAATGCTGAAACAGTATCCAGTACAGGAAAGAGGATAGATGTATATTGGCATATTTTTTTATCACATCTTTTAAAAAATATGGAATATAATTCACATGCCACAAAACTCACCCTTTTAAGGTATACAAACAAATAACAAAAACAAGAAAAAGAGAAAAAGAAATAGCCTCATAAATACAGAGAATAAACTAGGGTTGCCAAAAGGGAGGGGACTGGGGCCTGGGTGAAATGGGTGAAAGAAATTAAGAGATACAAACCTCTAGTTTTATTTATTTATTTTTAAAGATTACTTATTTATTTATTTGACAGACAGAGATCACAAGTAGGCAGAGAGGCAGGCAGAGAGAGAGGAAGGGAAGCAGGCTCCCTGCTGAGCAGAGATCCCAATGTGGGGCTCCATCCCAGGATCCTGGGATCATGACCTGAGCCGAAGGCAGAGGCTTTAACCCACTGAGACACCCAGGTGCCCCCAAACCTCTAGTTTTAAATAACTAAGTCATAGGGATGAAAAGCAAAGCATAGGAAATGTAGTCAATAATATTATAATACAATTATATTGTATACAATTGTTGAATTACTATGTTGAACACCTGAAACTAATTTAATATTATGTGTCAACTATACTTCAATTAAAAAACTTTCTAAGTAAATGTATAATTCAGTGGGCTTTAACATATTCACAAGATCATGCAAACATCATCACTATCTAATTCCAGAACATTCTGATTACCCCACAAATTCCATTTGGTTCCCCCCTACTCACTAGCAATCACTCCTCACATTGTCTCCCAGCCTCTGGCAAACACTAGTCTACTTTCTTTCTCTATGGATTTTCGTATTTTCTGGACATTTCATATGAAGGGAATCCACAATCTATGGCCTTTTCTGTATGGCTTCTTTACGTAGCATATTTTAAGATTCATCCATGTTGCAGCTTGAATCAATACTTCATTTTTATGGCAGAATACTGTTCCATTATTTGTATATACCACATTTCTTTCTTCATTTATCCGTTAATGAACATGTGAATTGTTTCCACTTTTTGGCTATTGTGAATAATGCTACTATAAGCATTTGTGTACAAGTATTTGTACAGACATATATTTTTATTTCTCTTAAGTATATAAATAGGGTAATGTGGAAACCCTATGTTTATCTTTATTGAGAAACTAATAAACTCTTTTCCAAATCATCTGCCTCATTTTACACTCCTACCAGCAATGTATGAGGGTCTGATTTCCCCACAACCTTATCCATACTTACTCACACTCTCTTGTCTTTCTTATGACAGCCATCCTAGTGGGTTAAAAATTGTATCTCAGCGTGGTTTTGATTTAGGTTGTTTACATTTTACTAATGACTAGTGATTCTGAGAATGTCTTCGTATAATTCTTGGTCATTTGCACTTCTTTGAAGGCATACCTATTCAAAAGCTTTATCCATTTTTTTCTTACGGGGATGTTTGCCTTTTAACTACTAGGTTGCGAGAGTTCTTTATATATTCTGGATACTAGATCTTTACGATATATGTTACTTGCAAATACTTTCCTTCACTCTGTAGGGTGTCTCTTCAATTTATTGAGTATTCTTTGTAACTCAAAAGTTTTCACTTCCAATTTTTTTTTTTTCATTTCAGATGAGGTTTAATTAATTTATTTTTTTCTTGTGTTTATCATGCTTTTGGTGTTATATCTGAAAAACATTGCCTAATCCAAGGTCATGAAGATTTATACCTCTATTTTAAGTGTTTTGTAGTCTTAACTCTTACTTAGATCATTTTGAGTTGATTTTTATCAATGTTGTGTGAGAGAGGTCTAACTTCATCCTTTCCCATGTGGCTATCCAGTTGTCCAAGCACCATTTGATGAAAAGATGAGTTATATTGGCAATGTTCTTGAAATCAGTTGGACATATGTATGAGTTTATATTCATTATTCTATCCAACTGATCTATATGTCCAACCTACAGCAGTACCACACTGTTTTGGTTATTGTAGTTTTGTAGTAAATTTTTAAAAATCAGAAACAGTGAGTCATAAAAATTTGTTTTTCTTTTTCCAAATTGTTTAGGCTATTCTGGGCCCCCTTGCAAATTTCATATGATTTTAGAATCAGTCTCTTAATTTTTACAGAAAGAAGTTGGGATTTTGATAGAAATTACATTAAATCTATAGATATATCTGGGGAGCATTTCTATCTTAATGAACTCAGATTTTTCAACCATAAGCATGTGATGTCTTTCTGTTCAGTTAGGTCTTCTTTATTTCAGTGACCTTTTTTTTTGTTGTTAAAGTATGCAAGTCTTACACTTCCTAAATTTATTGTTTTATTCTTTTCAACTTGATATAATTATTTTCTTAATTTCATTCTTAGGTTGCTTATTGCTAGTGTATAAAATATAACTGATTTCAGTATATATACCATGTATCTTACAAACTTATTTATTGTTTCTAATAGCTTTGGTTTCATTACTAATAAATTTCTATGTAATGTTATTTAAAAGTATGCTTAATTTTCATAAATTTGTGAATTTCCCAAATTTCCTTCTGTTGATTTCAAATTTCACTATGGTTAAAGAACACACTTGATGTGATTTCAATTCTTTTAAATTTATTTAGGCTTTTTTCACTGATCTAATATATGATCTACTTTGGGAAATATTTCATATGCACTTGGAAAGCATGTGTATTGTTTCAAGTCATATATTCTACAGATTCTTTTTCCCCATTAATTTTATAGTATTGTTTAAGTCTTCTATTTCTTTGCTGCTCTTCTCCCTTCTTTCTCTTGTCCATTAGGAAAAGGGAAGTAGTGAAGTCTCTAATTATTATTGTTGAGTTGTATATTTATTCCTTCAATTTTTTTAGCTTTTGTTTCATATATTTTGGGCCTCTCTTTGTTAGGTACATATGTGCTGATAGTTGTTATATCAACAATTATCTGATGGACTCTTTCATAAACTAAAGCATCTTTCTTTGCCTTTAGCAACAATTTTTTGTCCTTTATTTTATCTGATACTAATATAGATTACTACAAATAATATTTGTTATAATGATTGATATAATCATTATTGACCATATTTATATTAGTTAACATAGTTGATATTATTAGAGGATTACTATTTACTATAATAATTAATTGATAATTACCAGTTAATAATATGGTAGTAATATAAATTAATGTCAGATAGTAATATATTGGTGCCATCACCCCAATCATTTTAAAAAATGTCTCTGAATCATCAATTCATTGACAGGTACACAAACTAGCTTCTATATACTAATACAGCCATATTTTCCAGATCTTTGGATGTTTTATTGTCTTCTCTGTACCCCAGAGTTAACACAACCTTACACAAGTCATGATCCCTAAGATTCTTCTTTAAAAGAAACAAGCTTGTTTAGATCAGAAATATAGAATATAATCTTAGCCTAGGAGAATTTATATTTGTTTATCATATATTTCATAGTCAGATGAAGGCAAGAGGAAAAGAAGCTTGAAGCTATATTTTACATATTAAAACCAAACTTTAAAAAAGTAAAAAAGGGAGGAGGGGTCAAGATGGCAGAGGAGTAGCAGGCTAAGACGACATCAGGTCGCAGGAGACCAGATAGATACTTTATCAAACCATTCTGAACACCTACAAATCCAACAGGAGATCGAAGAGAGAAAGAGCAGCAATTCTAGAAACAGAAAATCGACCACTTTCTGAAAGGTAGGACATGCAGAGAAGTGAATCTGAAATGACGAGAAAATAGACCATGGGGGGAGGGGCCAGCTCCCAGCAAGCGGCGGAGCAGTGGAGCACAAAATCAGAACTTTTAGAAGTCTGCTCCACTGAGAGTCATCACTCCAGAGGCTAAGTGGGGGTGGAGCCCTTGCAGGGACAGTGTGGTCTCAGGTCCCGTAGGGTCACAGAAGGATCAGGGTGTCTGAGTATAGCAGAGCTTGCAGGTATCAGAGCGGGGAAGCCAGCTACAGAGATGGAGCCAAGGAGTGAGCTCTCAGTTTGGGGTTACTTTAAACTGTGACCCGTGGCACAGTTGGACCACTGCTCTTTGAGCAGGGACCCCACATGTGGCAGATCCAGGGAGACACCCCTGGAAGAGGAGCAGGGATCTGCTGGGTTTGGAGACTCCAAATGGGGCTCTGTGCCAGAGAAAGAAACACTCAGTCAAAGGCTGGGTGAGCTCAGAGCATGGCCAGAGACCAGGAGACAGGAGTGATTGAGTGCTTTTCTCTGAGGGTGCACTGACGAGTGGGGCCCCAAGCTCTTGGCTCCTCCAGGATGGAGACTGGGAGGCCGCCATTTTCATTCCTGTCCTCCAGAGCTCTATGGAAAGTGTTCAAGGACTAAAAGCTCCTGAGAGCTAACCAGAACAGATTACTTGGCCTGGCACATGGCAAGGGTGGAGCAATTCCACCTTGGGAAAAGACACTTGAGAATCACTACAAAAGGCCCCTCCCCCCAGAAGATCAGCAAGAACATACTGCCAAGACAAAGCTCACTGATCAAGGAGAACAGCGGAATTCCAAAGGAGGGGAAAGCAAAGCATAGAATTCATGGCTTTCTCCCCATGATTCTTTAGTCTTACAAAGTTAATTAAATTTTTAAAATTTTTTTTCTTATTCTAACTTTTTTAACTACTTTATCTTAACAATACCTTTCTTAAAAAACAATATTTTTGAATCTTTATTATTATACTTATATTTTACCCTTCATGGTTTAACTTTATCTTTTGTATACACATTGGGGTTTTTTCTTCTAAAAAATTTTGGGATACAACTTCTTCTACTAGATCAAAATATGCCGTAAATCTAGCACAGGGTTTATTCTAGTCTCCATCCTGAGCAAATTCTCCCCACTTTCTTTTTCTTTCTTTTCCCAACCAAATTATCTCATCAACTCCTTTTTTAATTTTTTTAAAAAATTTTCATCTTTACAGTCATATTCTATCCTTCATCATGTTTACCCTTGTGTGTGTGTGTGTGTGTGTGTGTGTGTGTGTACTTTTTTTCTTTCTTTAAAATTTTGGGAGGTAGTTTCTTCTAAGAGACCAAAATACTCCCAAAATCAGGTGGGTGGCTCTATTCTATTCACCAGTTTAATATATATATTTTTTATTTTTCTTTCTTCTTTTTTAATTTGTTTAAACTTATTTTTATCCCCTTTCTTCTCCCCACGATTTGGGGGGTCTCTTCTAATTTGGTTAATGCACATTTTTCTGGGGTCTTTGCTACCCTTTTAGTATTCTATTCCCTCATTCATATATTCTTATCTGGATAAAATGACAAGGTGGAAAAACTCACCACACAAAAAAAAAAGAACAAGAGGCAGTACCGAACTAGAGACCTAATCAAAAAGGACGTTGGTAATATGTCAGATCTAGAGTTCAGAATGATGATTCTCAAGGTGCTAGAGAGGCTCAAAAAAAGGCATGGAGAAATAAAAGCCCTTTCTGGAGAAATAAAAGAATTAAAGTCTAACAAAGATGAAGTTAAAAAAGTTATTAATGAGGTACAAGAGAAAATGGAGGCTCTTACTGCTAGGATAAATGAGGCAGAAGAGAGAATTAGTGATATAGAAGAGCAAATGATGGAGAATAAAAAAGCTGAGAAAAGAGAGACAAACAACTACTGAACTACGAGGGGAGAATTTGAGAGAAAAGTAATACCATAAGACGAAACAATATTAGAATAATTGGGATTCCAGAAGAAGAAGAAAGAGAGGGGGGGGGGCCGAAAGTATATTGGAGTGAATTATAATAGAGAATTTCCCTAATATAGCAAAGGGAATAAGCATCAAAATCCAAGAGGCACAGAGAATCCCCCTCAAAATCAATAAGGATAGGTCCGCACCCCATCATCTAATAGTAAAACTTATAAGTCTTAGTGACAAAGAGAAAATCCTGAAAGCAGGCCGAGACAAGAAGTCTATAACATACAATGGTAAAAATATTAGATTGGCAGTAGGCTTATCCACAGAGACCTGGCAGGCAAGAAAGAACTGGCATGATATATTCAGAGCGCTAAATGAGAAGAACATGCAGCCAAGAATATTATATCCAACTAGGTTATCATCAAAAATAGAAGGAAAGATAAAAATCTTCCAGGACAAACAAAAATTAAAAGCACTTGTAAACACCAAACCAGCTCTACATGAAATATTGAAAGGGGTCCTCTAAGCAAAGAGAGAGCTTAAAAGTAGTAGACTGAAAAGAACAGAGACAATATATAGTAACAGTCAACTTACAGGTAATACAATGGCACTAAATTCATATCTCTCAATAGTTACCCGAAATGTAAATGGGCTAAATGCCCCAAACAGAAGACACAGGGTATCAGAATGGATTAAAAAAACAAGACTCATCAATACACTGTCAATAAGAAACTCATTTTAGACCCAAAGACACCTCCAGACTTAAAGTGAGGGGGTGGAAAACTACTTACCATGTTAATGGACATCAAACAAAAGCTGGGGTGGCAATCCTTATAACAGATAAATTAGACTTTAAGCCAAAGACTATAATAAGAGATGAGGAAGGACACTATATCATACTCAAAGGATCTGTCCAACAAGAAGATCTAACAATTGTAAATATCTATGCCCCTAACATGGGAGCAGCCAACTACATAAACAAATTAGTAACAAAATCAAAGAGACACATTGACAATAATACGATAATAGGAGGGGACTTTAACACTCCCCTCACTAAAATGGACAGATCATCCAAGCAAAAGACCAAAAAGGAAATAAAGGCCTTAAATGACACACTGGACCAGATGGACATCATAGATATATTCAGAACATTCCATCCCAAAGCAAAAGAAAACACATTCTTTTCTAGTGCACATGGAACATTCTCCAGAATAGATCACATCCTTGGTCATAAATCAGGTCTCAACCAGTATCAAAAGATTGGGATCATTCCCTGCATACTTTCAGACCACAATGCTCTGAAGCTAGAACACAGTCACAAGAGGAAACTTGGAAAGAACCCAAATACATGAAGGCCAAAGAGCATCCTTCTAAAGAATGAATGGGTCAACCAGGAAATTAAAGAAGAATTGAAAAAGTTCATGGAAACAAATGATAATGCAAATGCAACTGTTCAAAATCTGTGGGACACCGCAAAGGCAGTCCTGAGAGGAAAATATATAGTGATACAAGCCTTTCTCAAGAAACGAGAAAGTTCTCAAATACACAACCTAACCCTATACTTACAGGAGCTGGAGAAA